>NC_068930.1:74047980-74184826 GCF_023091745.1 Budorcas taxicolor | reverse complement strand
ACAGCGTATTCCGAAAATCTGTCAACGTCGAAGTATATTTTGGTTATCAGATACATGGAGAGGAGAAAAACAAAAATTTTCATAATAAAAACAGAAAATGGCCCTATTTAACATTCAGAGTAACACTCATTGGTATCACTAAATGTCTAATTTGTTTTACTTCTTTGTATTTCTGCCTTGATCATTCATGTTATGTAGCTCAAATTTTTGAAAAGAAGCATTTCTGTCATCATTAAGGAATAGAAAGAAAATATTCTGGCGAAAGAGAGTAGAAGAAAAGGATTAAAAAAGTAGGAGATCGATCTGTAAAATGGAGTTATCACAGAAGCGCGAAAGAGCTGTAAAGTGTTTACTTCGCACTCTCTGCCAGCCTCACAGCCACGCCATTGACGATCTCCTACCTGAGCAGAATACGTGGGCATCGTTGAGATGTTAAATGTCTAGGCTCCAGATGAGTTTTTCCGTTATGAGGAAATCGTTAAAAGCTTTTGATTCATCCAAAAAGTTCTCTGGTTTGTTAGTCAGCCATTGCTATATAACAACCAGAGAATTTCAGTGGCATTTAACAAAAAACATGTTTCTCACAAATTTCCAGGTGAGCTTAAACCCGAGCTTTAGGTTTGCAGCAGCTGGGGCCGCTCTGACGGCCCCGTGGTTGAGTAGGGCTGGCAGTTCTGTTCCCGCTGCTGCTCACTTTCCTCCTGGGACCAACAGACTAGCTCTGTGTGTTCTTACCATGGCAGTGGCAGAGGCAAGTGGGCACGCCCAGTTCCCAGAAGTACTTTTGAAGCCTTTGGTCATATCACATCCACTAACATTTAATTGGGCTTCCATGATAGCTCAGTTGGTAAAGAATCTGCCTGCAACGCAGGAGACCCTGGTTCAATTCCTGGGTCAGAAAGATCTGCTGGGGAAGGGATAGGCTATACTGGAGTACGCCAGTATTCTTGGGCTTCCCTTGTGGCTCAACTGGTAAAGAATCCGCCTGCAGTGTGGGAGACCAGGGTTTGATCCCTGGGTTGGGAAGATTTCCCTGGAGAAAGGAAAGGCTACCCACCCCAGTATTCTGGCCTGGAGAATTCTACATATTTAATTGGTCAAAGCAGATCTCACAGCCAATTGCAAAGTCTTGTTGCAGGGAAGTAACACTGCCCATTGAGGGGTGGTGGGGATCAGAAGGCTAGTGGTAGGGACTATGTCTAAGCAGTAATCTAGCGTATGTGGACAGTAGTCTCATAAGCTCTAAACTTCTAGTTTAAAAAGATGAAGTAGTCATTCTGTGTTATTTAGTTTTATTTAAAGAAATATATGTAATATTTTGTCTGTAGTGAGGAAATGTAGTCGGTGAGTTCTATAGGGAAGAAGAGCGAGCATGCCCTCTGGAAGTTAATTAGGACCAAATGGGAAGAAACAGTCTGACTTCCATATATCCTGAAACTGACAGAGGGGAAAGGATTTTAGATAGAATGGTGCTACTCACTGTTCAGCACTGTTCTAAGTGGTGTGTGGCTCACAACAAACTAGAAAATTCTTCAAGAGATGGGAATACTAGACTACCTGACCTGCCTCCTGAGAAATCTGTATGCAGGTCAAGAAGCAACAGTTAGAACCGGACATGGAACCATGGACTGGTTCCAGATTGGGAAAGGAGCATGTCAAGGCTGTATAAGTTATTTAACTTACATAAAGAATACATCATATGAAATGCCGGACTGTATGAAGCACAAGCTGGAATCAGGATTGCTGGGAGAAGTATCAATAACCTCAGATATGAAGATGACACCAAGAACTAAAGAGCCTCTTGATAAAGGTGAAAGAGGAGAGTGAAAAAGCTGGCTTAAAACTCAACATTCAGAAAACTAAGATCATGGCATTCAATCCCATCACTTCATGGGAAATATATGGGGAAACAGTGAGAGACATTTTTTGGTGGGGGAAAGGGGGCTCCAAAATCACTGCAGATGGTGAGTGCAGTTCAAAGATGCTTCCTACTTAGAAGAAAAACTATGACCAACCTAGACAGCATATTGAAAAGCAGAGACATTGCTTTGCCAACAAAGGTCCATCTAGTCAAAGCTCGGAGAAGGCAATGGCACCCCACTCCAGTACTCTTGCCTGGAAAATCCCATGGACAGAGGAGCCTAGCAGGCTACAGTTCATGGGGTTGTGAAGAGTCAGACACGACTGAGGAACTTCACTTTCACTTTTCACTTTCATGCATTGGAGAAGGAAATGGCAACCCACTCCAGTGTTCTTGCCTGGAGAATCCCAGGGACAGAGGAGCCTGGTGGGCTGCCGTCTATGGGCTCACACAGAGTCGGACACGACTGAAGTGACTTAGCAGCAGCAGCAGTCAAAGCTGTGGTTTTTCCAGTAATCATGTATGGATGTGAGAGTTGGACTGTAAAGAAAGCTGAGCGTCGAAAAATTGATGCTTTTGAACTGTGGTGCTGGAGAATAGTCTTGAGTGTCCCTTGGACTGCAAGGAGATCCAACCAGTCTATCCTAAAGGAAATCAGTCCTGAATATTCATTGGAAGAACAGATGCTAAAGCTGAAACTCCAATACTTTGGCCACCTAATGCGAAGAACTGACTCATTGGAAAAGACCCCATGCTGGGAAAGATTGAAGGTGGGAGGAGAAGGGGACGGCAGAGGATGAGATGTTTGGATGGCATCACTGACTCTATGGACTTGAGTTTGAGCAAGCTCCTGGAGTTGATGATGGACAGGCAAACCTGGCGTGCTGCAGTCCATGGGGTTGCAAAGAGTCGGACACAACTAAGCAACTGAACTGATTCAAAGTGGATCTACAATGAGAGCAGATTGGTGAGAGTATGCATTTTAAAACTTTTGTAGCAATTTGACATTGCCACAGTATTCAAGCAGTGTTTCTACTGAATTTTACTAACGTATTGGTTCATGTTAGATTGGAAACTTAAAAAGAACCAAACTTAAAAATCTGTTCCTTGATGCAAGATAGTTTGAGAAGAGCTCAGATAGACTTTCCACTGACTAGAAATGAATACTTCCACTGCACATAAATGGACTTTCTGATTTATCCATTAGTCTTTGGGATTTGGGTTATCAACACTTCATCACCAAGAATCTGACCATCTTTGAGTGTGCAGTAGTGTTTTACAAGACTGGTCCAGATTTTTCCAAGGAAATTTCTTTGTATGAAGCCTCTTTGTATCTCATTTCCTAGCCTTTCCCTGCCAGCATCCATTTGACCTTGCTGCTGTAGTATTTACATTTTCATTCCATTATTGACAAACTTGGTGAAAGATAAGTTACCACTAACTGAAATTGTTTACTATAACATGAAAATACTCATTTTGACAATACTAGGAAAATCTCTTTAAAATGTCCCTTCCACCTTTTTTTAAATTTTAGCCCAATTTTCTTTTACATTTCTGAGTTAACATCACCATGTTTGGTGAATTTATAAGGTGCTTTTCTGTTCATGAGAGAGGCAGTTCTAAGTGAAGAAGTTACGTTGAGCGTTGATTGTTAGAAAACCTAAGTTAAGAAGCATGACAAGGAAAAAGATTTTTAGGATGGAAGGAAAGGATGTTTCATTAAGTATGACTGTCTTCCTGGCTGTATGACCTTGGGCAAGTTAATTCGTCTTTGTGAGTCTTAGTTTTCTCATCTGTAAAATGGGAATTATAATATTACCTTCTTCAAGAATATTATCAAAATTAAGCACGGAAATGTTAGCATTATGTTTTGTTTTTAATTATCTACCAGATGTCAGGTGCTATAGCATCAGAGATAAAGGGGGGTCACTACCCCAGAAGAGCGCTCAGTCTGACAGAGGAGTCAGACAAATATGTCAGAAATGTAAACTAAACTAGTATGAGAATTTAATGCTATTACAGAGAGAAACACAGGACATTGTGGAAGATTTTAGGTAGGAGGAACACCTAACTTTTGACTTAGGCTTTGGGGAATGGGCTCAAGGTAGGCTTTTGAAAGAGGCAATATCTCAGCTGGCTCTAAAAGAATGTGGAGGAGTTATGAAGGAAAAATTAAGAGACTCAGGGTGGTTGAGTGGTTTGCCCAAAGTGACTTTTCTGCCTAATGCCCAAGTTGGGGTTTCAAGCCAATCTGATTTCAAAGTCCGTTTTACTTATTATGTCTTACTTCTTTGTAAACCTGAAAAGTTTAAACATATGATGTTATCTTTCTCTTTTTTTCCTCTGCCAATATCCTGGTTTTAGTAGGACTGTGACACATTCTGTTAAATAACTTCTCTTTTAATTTGCCCTGTTTTGCCCCCAAGCACATCTACCAGATTGCCTTCGCCGTCATGGTGATTCATACTGCTCACCTCTACTCCGCTGCCTGCTTTAAAACGACAGAAGTCCTCCATTGGCTGCTGGGCGAGGCCTGTCCTCCTCAGCTTGGCATTCAGGACTTACTGTAAAATCATGAGGACTGTCCAGGACTTCCATATTTCCCACTTTTCATGAGCACATATTCATGCCTCTGGTGTCATTTACATGCGGATATCACTTTATAAGGATGCCATTTTAAGGTTTAGATTAAATAAATTAATCTTCAGTCTTTAGATTTAATTACTCTCTTACAACTGAGTGCTCATGCGCGCACACACACACTTACTCTGTTATTTCTAAAAATGATTTTATCATTATGACCAAAAGAGCTTGGATGTCATCCTTCTTTAGTTCCATACCCAGCATAACGGTTCTTGGTTATTGCTGTTGTTTAGCTGCTAAGTCATGTCTGACTCTTTTGTGACCCCATGAACTGTTGCCCACCAGGCTCCTCTGTCCATAAGATTTCCCAAGCAAGAACACTGGAATAGGTTGCCATTTCCTTCTCCAGGGGATCTTCCTGACCCAGGGATCAAACCCGTGTCTCCTGCATTGGCAGGTGGAGTCTTTACCACTGAGCCACCAGGGAAGTCCAAGGGTTCTTGGTACTCTACCCATAATGTGAGGAGCTAAGCTCTGCTCCTACATTTTTCTGGAGGGATCTTTCTTCTAGAGGGATCCTTTTTTTGAGGAGAGGTAAGGAGAACAGTTCTGATTGTTAGCTACTACTACTACGTCGCCTCAGTCGTGTCCGACTCTGTGCGACCCCATAGACGGCAGCCCACCAGGCTCCCCGATCCCTGGGATTCTCCAGGCCAGAACACTGGAGTGGGTTGCCATTTCCTTCTCCAAAGCAGAAAAGTGAAAGTGAAGTCGCTCAGTCGTGTCCGACTCTTCAAGATCCCATGGACTACAGCCTACCAGGCTCCTCTGTCCATGGGATTTTCCAGGCAAGAGTACTGGAGTGGGTCGCCATTGCCTTCTCCTCTGATTGTTAGAAATTTCTTTTTAATAATGAGTCAGAATCTCCTCTTTTACCATCCATTTGTTTCCCAGGACTTGCCCTTGGAACCATAGATAATTGGTCTTTTTTTTTTTTCTGACTCATGAGGTTCCATCAGACATTGAAAGATAGCTCTTACATCTCTCCTTGGGTTTCTCTTACATAAATCATTAATAATATTGTTCAGAGCTTTTTTCATTAACAGGCCTCAAACTCTTCACTGTACTTTTGCCCTCCTCTGAGAATTCTAGGGTTTTGTCATTGCTGGTCTAAAACCACAGGGCTTAGAACAGAACACAGCATCCAATAGGACAGCAATGCAACATTATTCCTTTGATTATGACTCTATGCTTGTGTCTTAAAAGCCTGTGATTGTTTTAGCTTTATAATAATCATTTCACCTTTGGCATTCATTCAGTTAATATACCCAGATACTATCTTTACATAATGGTTGTAGTTAAGCTAGCTCTTCTTGTCATCTACTCTGCAGTTGACTCTCTTTAAATACAGAACTTAAGATTTTTTAAGTTAGATTCCACCTTCATTTTGATCCATCTTTTTAGCTAATTTTGACCATTTTATCCAGTGTATTTTTAACTGTGTTTCCCAGCTTGAGGTTATCTCAAGACTTTGAAGCCTACTTTCCAACTTGATGAACATCAGAAAAGTAGAGACTCTCCACTCCATCTCAGGAGTTGACCAGTGCTTCTTACACATGATTCTGTTAGCCAGTGTTCTGTCACCCCTCCACATCTTTTTGTCTTACCTTCAAAGATCTCATTTGTACATTCAGCAAATTTTTATTCCGTGCCTACCATGTGGAAGAAGATACCAGTGATATAGTGAAGACAGCGGTCCCCATCTTCTCAGCTAACAATCTAGAGACATCATGAAGTGTTCTGTTAAATGCTTTACAGAAATTAGGTTACACAGTTCTCCATGATACTCGGTTTCTCTGTTGTCATATCAGAAGGGGAAGATGCATTACTTTTTACAAACTCTATATTGACTCCTAATGATCATACATCACCTGAAAATGGGAATCGTTATCATTCTCTTTTCACGGGTTCACAAGAACTTTGAGCTTGGAAAGTCTCCAGAGTTTATTCCTGACCTTTCTACCTTTTATTGTATCTTTTAAACCTCCAAGCTCATTGGAGAGCAGCCTGTTTAGCTACATTTGTGGCGGTGGCAGTGGCATCTAATCCCCCCATTATTGGGATTCTTTTTGTATTTTATGATAAACTTAGTTGTGAAGAATGTCTGTCCAACTTTAGCCATTTTCCCTTACACAGTCTTTGTCACTCCAATTCTGTTTGTGTTTTATCTTTGTATTTTGAAATTATTTTTCCAAAGGAAAATAGCTGACTATCCTCGGATGTTTTTCTTCTCTTCTTAAAGCACTTAAAGTGTCATAGTCACTTTCTCCAGGATCCTGGTCCTTTTCACTTAAACCTTGTATTTCTTTTTAGTTCAACCAATGAACAAAAAAACTGCAGTACTCTAAGGGATGAAACTATCAACAATGGAAAGTGTTGGTTTTTTACTAGAATAATACCAAAAACAGATATCCTCGTAGTTCCCAGAAGATAGCCCACCCATATCCCTAAGTGTGGGTTCACTTATCTGTCAGGTGTCATCCAAACCTCAACTTGCCAGTTCCCACAGCTGTGTCATGCCTACCTATTCTTCCTTCTTTCCCCATTGGTCTAGTGCTCTCTGCTCTGTCTTGTACAGATTTTGAGTTGCACATAGATGTTTATTTTCTTAAACAATTATGAGAATTCCCGCCTTTTTCTGTAGATCTTTGTGGAACAGCAGATTCCCTGTAGTTGTCAAAATCTATTATGGTTACCAGTTGCTACCCCATCCCATCAAGTCTTGGTGACTTCCATGAGATATTATTATCTCTGTGTTCTTTTTTTCCTATTGCTACTTTTACAATTGGTATCTAACACACTAATGTTCAATAATATTTATGATTAATCTCAAGAGGTATTTGCCTTCTCTTTTAGGCTGTGAGGATATCATTGCTGAAAGCATCTCATTAGATACCTTAATTGCCATCCTCAAGTGGAGCTCTCATCCATATGGCTCTAAGTGGGTGCACCGACAAGCTTTACATTTCCTCTGTGAGGAATTTTCCCAGGTCATGACTTCGGATGTTTTTTATGAACTCAGCAAAGATCATCTGCTTACTGCTGTCCAGTCTGACTACCTACAGGTAATCATTTATACACCTCTCAAATTCATTGTCATTCGTCTGTGCACCAGGAAGCCCATCTGTATTCGATTATTCTCCCACCCGGGAGATCAGCCCACCCAGGAATGCCCTCTTCATGTTGGTGCAGCCGAAGGTTTCTAGGTCTCTGGCCCTTTGCGCTCACTGCCACCGTCACTGAGCAGTGTGAAGCAGCCCAGGTCCTAACCAGCGATTCCCCAAAGGGGTTCTGGCAGTAGGCAAGGTCGGAAGCATATCCCAGTGGTGATTCTCTTGGCTTCTGTTAATAGTAGATTCACTATAACAGCTTCTTTTATTTTTGGTAAAGTATCAGAAGATACTTAGACTTAAGCAGCACAAAGCAAAAATAACATTCAATTTCAGACCTATTTGGACATTTCTTAAAATTCAGTGTATGAGTCCTGCTGAAGTATAATAATGTTTTCAACTACTTATTTTTAGTCAGAAGTACATTTAAACAAATTCTTGTATTCTTATATATCATTTATAATTAAGTAATTTAAACTAACAGTAAATACTTTGAGGTAGAGTTTATTCAAGGTTGGTTTTTTTCTTTTTTGCATTCGCTGTATGACTTTTATGCTGGTAACTGTACAGCAGTTTTAATGTTATAAAGTTATAAACTCATTAAGCCATATCCTATTTCTTCGTATTTGTACCAGAAAAATTATGAAATGCTTTCACTCAGTCAGCAGTGCAGTGAAGAGTTAAATAATCCACTTAGCATCTGTATTTTTCCTTCATACACTGCTTTGATTGTAGTACATATGTTGTCATAATTGGTTTTGATGAGTTTAGGATCTGTTTTCATTAACCTTATTGTTTCACTGTCCTGATGCAGACATTATAGGAGTTAGGATTTGTCAGTTCAGTTTCCCCCTCAGTCTGCCTCTGCCATCACAAAGCTTCCATAAGCCTCTTATCCTTATCCATCAGAGGGCAGACAGAATGAAAACCACAATCACAGAAAACTAACCAATCTGATCACATGGACCACAGGCTTGTCTAACTCAGTGAAACTATGATCCATGCCATGTAAGGCCACCCAAGATGGGCAGGTCATGGTGGAGAGTTCTGACAAAACATGGTCCCCTAGAGAAGGGAATGGCAAACCACTTCAGTATTCTTGCCTTGAGAACCCCATGAACAGTATGAAAAGGCAAAGATAGGATACTGAAAGATGAACTCTCCTGCTTGGTAGATACCCAGTATGCTACTGGAGATCAGTGGAGAAATAACACCAGAGAGAATGAAGAGATGGAGCCAAAGAGAAAACAACATCCAGTTGTGGATATGACAGGCAATAGAAGTAAAGTCCAGTGCTGTAAAGAGCAATATTGCATAGGAACCTGGAATGTTAGGTCCATCAATCAAGGCAAATTGGAAGTGGTCAAACAGGAGATGGCAAGAGTGAACATCAACATTTTAGGAATCAGCGAACTAAGATGGACTGGAATGGGTGAACTTAACTCAGAATACGATTGTATCTACTACTGTGGGCAAGAATCTCTTAGAAGAAATGGAGTAGCCATCATAGTCAACAAAAGAGTCTGAAATGCAGTGTTTCGATGCAGTCTCAAAAATGACAGAATGATCTCTGTTCGTTTTCAAGGCAAACCATTCAGTATCATAGTAATCCAAGTCTATGCCCCAACCGGTAATGCTGAAGAAGCTGAAGTTGAATGGTTCTATGAAGACCTACAAGACCTAGAACTAACACCCAAAAAAGATGTCCTTTTCAGGAAGTCAAAAAACACCTGGAGTAACAGGCAAATTTGGCCTTGGAGTACAAAACGAAGCATGTCAAAGGCTAACAGTTTTGCTGAGAGAATGCACTGGTCATAGAAAACACCTTCTTCTGGCAACACAAGAAAAGACTGTACACATGGACATCACCAGATGGTCAACACCAAAATCAGATTGATTATATTCTTTGCAGCCAAAGGTGGAGAAGCTCTATACAGTCAGCAAAAACAAGACCAGGAGCTGACTGTGGCTCAGATCATGAACTGCTTATTGCCAAATTCAGACTTAAATTGAAGACAGTAGGGAAAACCACTAGACCATTCAGGTATGACCTAAATCAAATCCCTTACAATTATATGGTGGAAGTAAAAAATAGATTCAAGGGATTAGACCTGATAGAGTGCCTGAAGAAGTATGGACGGAGGTTCATGACGTTGTACAGGAGGCAGTGATCAAGACCATCCCCAAGAAATGCAAAAAGGCAAAGTGGTTGTCTGAGGAGGCCTTACAAATAGCTGAGAAAAGAAAAGATACAAAAGGCAAAGGAGAAAAGGAAAGATATAAGCATCTGAATGCAGAGTTCCAAAGAATAGCAAGGAGAGATAAGAAAGCCTTCTTCAGTGATCAGTGCGAAGAAATAGAGGAAAACAGTAGAATGGGAAAGACCAGAGATCTCTTCAAAAAAATTAGAAATACCAAGGGAATATTTCATGCAAAGATGGGCACAATAAAGGACAGAAAAGGTATGGACCTAACAGAGGCAGAGGATACTAAGAAGAGGTGACAAGAATACACAGAAGAACTACACAGAAAAGATCTTCATGACCCAGATAACCATGATGGTATAATCACTCACCTTGAGCCAGACATCCTGGAATGCGAAGTCAAGGGGGCCTTAGGAAGCATCACTGTGAACAAAGCTAGTGGAGGTGATGGAATTCCAGTTGAGCTATTTTAAATCCTAAAAGATAATGCTGTGAAAGTGCTTCACTCAATATGCCAGCAAATTTGGAAAAGTCAGCAGTGGCCACAGGACTGGAAAAGGTCTGTTTTATTCCAATCCCAAAGAAATGCAGTGCCAAAGAATGCTCAAACTACCACACAGTTGCACTCATCTCACACGCTAGCAAGTAATGCTCAAAATTCTCCAAGCCAGGCTTCAACAGTATGTGAACTGTGAACTTCCAGATGTTCAAGCTGGATTTAGAAAAGGCAGAGGAACCAGGGATCAAATTGCCAATATCTGCTGGATCATCAGAAAAGCAAGAGTTCCAGAAAAGATCTGTTTCTTCTTTATTGACTGTGCCAAAGCTTTTGACCTTGTGGATCAGAACAAACTGTGGAAAATTCTTCGAGAGATGGGGATACCAGCCACCTTACCTGCCTCCTGAGAAATCTGTATGCAGGTCAGGAAGCAACGGTTACAACTGGACATGGAACAACGGACTGATCCCAAATTGGGTAAGGAGTACGTCAAGGCTGTATGTTGTCATTCTGCTTGTTTAACTTGTATGCAGAGTACATCATGAGAAATGTCGGGCTGGATGAAGCACAAGCTGGAATCAAGACTGCCGGGAGAAATATCAGTAACCTCAGATATGCAGATAATACCACCCTTATGGCAGAAAGCAAAGAAAAACTAGAGAGCTTTTTGATTAAGCTGAAAGACAAGAATGAAAAAGCTGGCTTAAAACTCAACATTCAGAAAACTAAGATCATGGCATCCAGGCCCATCACTTTATGGCAAATAGATCGGGAAACAGTGAGAGACTTTATTTTTTGGGGGGAAGGGGGCTCCAAAATCACTGCAGATGGTGACTGCAGCCATGAAATTAAAAGACGCTTGCTCCTTGGAAGAGAAGTTATGACCAACCTAGACAGCATATTAATAAGCAGAGACATTACTTTGCCAACAAAGGTCCATCTAGTCAAAGCTATGGTTTTTCCATTAGTCATGTATGGATGTGAGAGTTGGACTATGAAGAAAGCTTAGTGCCAAAGAATTGATGCTTTTGGACTGTGGTGGTGGGGAGTAGACTCTTGAGAGTCCTTTGGACTGCAAGGAGATCCAGCCAGTCCATCCTAAAGGAAATCAGTCCTGAATATTTATTGGAGGGACTGATGCTGAAGCTGGGAAATGTTGAAGGTGGAAAAAGGGGACAACAAAGGATGAGATGGCCCATGGGGTCACAAAGAGTCGGACACGACTGAGGGACTGAACTGAACTGAACTTGATGATTGTTTAGAATCTTTGCATTTCTTCTTGGAATGTAAAAAAGTTGGAGAGCAACCTGGATTATGCCCTAAGATTTTAAATGCAGTACAAAGAAATGAGAAGCACATTGCCATTTCACAGACTGTGCCTGAGGGGTCCTTCACCAATCAGTGGCATACTTCGTGGAGATCATAGTGTCTTCTGCCAAGACAAGTTGCCATACTTGTTTTTTCCTGCTCCTGAAGGAGACAGCAGTCACACAGTGTCTTTACACTTTTACTTTCATGTATTTATCTCCATCTTGTCCACAAAAGAATTTAAGGCAGCTGTATAGAAACCATATAGTAAGATAAATTTAAAACAGGGAAAGAAAACAGTTTAAAAAACAAATAAAGATGGAAATAAGAGTAAAAAATTAATTTGAGCCAAGAGCGAGGTTACTGGACCAAATGTATATAATTGGGTCTGTGTATTTGCTTCCTGGTATACCACAGGTTTAGGTCAGACATTTGAAACTGCCAGTGTAATGAATGAAACGTGGCATGTTGCGCATTGTATGTACTTTATGACATAAGAAGAGTCTTTAATGAGATTAATGTCTATCTGTTTGCACTAAAATAAATATAAACTTTTTTTATTATAGGCAAGTGAACAAGATATCCTTAAATATCTGATTAAATGGGGTGAGCATCAGTTAATGAAGAGAATAGCAGACAGAGGTAAGCTCAGAAAACTAGCTTACAACTGGAAGTTTTTCCCAAAAGTTACTGAAGTGTATGCTGCACATTAGTCTTGACAGTTACCGCTGTTGCCTGGTGAAAATAGAAATATTTACAATCAGTAAAATCCTTTAGCGGACAGGGTATGCTTGGTTAGAAATAAATATCAGAAAGTTTACTTTTGCACTTTAAACTGTAACCCTTAATATTCTCTCTCTATGTGTTTAATAATGTATGTTGAATGATTTATAAAAGTATTAGAGTGTAATTTTTCAATTAATGAGTAAATTGTTACAAAGGCATGTTGTTGATGAAAATATTTTAGAATTAGATGGTAGTGATAAGTGCATAGCATTCTAAATGTACTGAAAGCCACAACATTGTACACTCTCAAATGGTTAAAATGGTAAATTTTACATTATGTGAATGTTGCTCGAGGAAAAATATATATATATGGCTACCAAAGGGAAGCATGTTTGTTGTTTATTTGAAGTTTTTGTGAAAGGTAAAGGAGAAATGATACTTTTGCATGGCCTCCAACCAGGGCACACTGCAGAGGAGACGCAAGCACCACCTGTCGCTCATGATCTTAACTGTGGGAGCTTGTGCTTATGTAGCAGTCTTACATCTATATCTAGGGTGAGCCCACCCACCTATGTGACTTCCTTCACATAATGTTGTGTTTGTCTATATAGTGAACCCAAATAAAAATATTTTAATTTGAAAAATTAAATGCAGGTTTCCCTTTCCTTTCACTTTTGACAGCTTTATACAGATAAATTAACATACCATAAAGTTTATGTTTGAAGTGTTCAAGTCAGTGTTTTTTAGTATACTTAGAGTTGTTCTTCTCACATTTTAAAATATTTTTAAAAAGTAAAGCTGAACCTGCCTTCAAATCATTTTATAGTGTTCCTTTAATATACTGCTACCAAGCTCTAGGAAACAAAAGCAGTCCTCCTGTCTTAATTCTCCTAATTTAATCTGTGGCCTGCAGAAGCCTTTCGCAGTTTCAGATTTGAAATTTTTCAAATATAAAAACCACTGCTGTTAATTTGGGACATTTTTGAAATGCCAGTATACCGTCTATGCTGCTGCTTTAAAGATTCTAAACTTGCAAATTCACCTACTTGCTAAAATTTATTTGTGATCCCCAAATGAGTACTCATGACACTTTTAGTCATTTGCAGAAATGCACGGAATAACAGAAGATTTGAATGACATACGTTTCCAGCCTATGGTAGAGCAAAGTGATACTCTGCCGTCTTAACTTCAATTCTCAAACAAGTGTCCTTTTCATAGTCTTTTTAGTGCTGGGTTTTTTACATCTTAGTAGGATTTTCTGGTAAGCCCACTGTCTAAGATAGCCTCCAAGTGTAACACTATTAATACTGTCTAGTGTTCCTAAGTCCAAGAGGGCTATGATGTGCCTTATGGAGAAAATACGTGTTAAATAAACATTCTTCAGGTGCATGAGTTACAGTGCTCTTGGCTGTGAGCTCATTGTTAATGAATCAACAATATATACTAACAAGGTGTCCTTAAACAGAAACATACATAAAACAAGGCTTTGTCTTCATGGGCTGACAAAAATATTGTGACCAGAGGCTCAAAGGAACCTAACTGTGTGTTTCCCTTAGGAGCAGTGGTTCAGTATTCACTAATTGTTGTGGTGGCTTTATAGAACAGTACCACCCCAAGTAACAAGAACCGATTATATATAGTGCTCCATAATCATCAAAGGCTTGTTTATTGATGTAAAGCTGGTAATGGTATGTCATATTTATTTTGGGCAGATAATGAACATCCTTGATAAAATTTCCATTGTTTAATGGTTTTCTGGCTGGGTTAGAATGGGAGGCTCTTCCAGAGAGGAGAAGGACGCTGCACGAACCAGACTGCACCTTTGCCTCAGTCACTTTCATGTATAAGGTTCTGCCCTTACCTGGTGCATATCTGGGGATTTCATGGAATATTTCGTTTGAAAACAGAACACCACTACTTTGAGAAAAAATTTCTTTTGAAAAGCAGTGCCTTATATACATATTGAATCCAAAGCATAACAAGGCAAGAACAAAAACCCTTTTCCACACACTGGCAGCAATTTTAATAAGCCTCTCGAAAAACAATATCTCTTTATCACAGTATTTAAAGGAAAATACCAGTTTACCTGTAGTGTTTGTGGAAAAAATCCAGCCTTTATATCGTGAATGATAAAGATCTTATTTTTAAGCAAAAAAAATAATAATATATATAGCCCCGAGTTTAAAGATATGATTAAAAATTCCTCAAATATGTTGTTTTCCTTCCCACCTCACTATCAAAAACCATATATATACTTCAGATCTTCCTCTTTCACTAATACCCCATGAAAAAAACATTTATTCTCTGCTCTGGACAGTGGAATATATTACACATGAACTTTTATGCCTTAACATTTCTGTGGAAATTTAGGAGACTCATAAAATTCTTAAATAGAGTGTACATTAGGTTTTGCTCCTTTAAGGTATCAGGTAATATAATTTTAGATACTCATTAAATTCCTATTAAATCTGTATAATAGCCTAATGAGCATACTCATAACTTACAGTTACCAGAAATAACGTTTGTCCTGTATTACCCTTATTAAATAAGTTGTATTAAAAAAAAAAAAAAAACTGGCCCCAAAAGTGAGGAACATTAAGAAAAAGCCCTTGATCAAACTAGATTTTAATAGATTGTTGTTTTTTCTCCTATGAGTTAGTATGCAGAAAAGAATTCTGTCTTCTTTAATGCAGAAAATTATAAAGAATGTTACCGTACTATTGACACCATGCTTTTTCTTTGTCCAAGAATATCTCTATTAAGGAAACTTCTTAAGCCATAAAAGTAATTTATCTATAGCACTTTTTAAAGCAGGTAAATTTAATATAGAGGATTACTGAAAGTATACTTAGAGAAGAAAGAGAGCCTTTCTCTGGAAATTTGAATTTGGGTGGAGACTTCTCATTTTCCATTTCTGTCATAGAGCCAAACTTACTGAGTGGCACTGCTCATAGTGTGAACAAGAGAGGTGTGAAAAGACGGGACCTGGACATCGAAGAGCTTAGAGAGATCCTTTCCTCTCTCTTACCTTTTGTACGAATTGAACACATCTTGCCTATAAACAGTGAAGTCCTAAGTGATGCAGTAAGTATCTTTCTTCATTTATCCCTTTCATGAAAATAATATGTCTTTTTTTTAAATCATTGTAAATAACTTCTCCTAGTGGAGTATCGTGAGACTAAACTCGACGAAGACAGAGACGGATGTCTGTTTGGTACTGTGTTATGTCCCCAGTATCTGGCACTTGGCACAAATACATGTTTGGTGGATGAGACTTGAGTTGGATGTATCAGTCTTACTTTTGCAGAAACAGTCTCTAAATGGAGTTAATCCAGCAATTTATCTGTACAGATCAAGTAGTCCTCATTTTAAATGGAAAGAGTAGAAGTTACCTTTGGAGACTCTCTTAAGAATAGCAGTAAATCAGAGAGCAAGAGAGGAAGAGATTGGTGCAGTGTAAAAGGGGTAAATGAATCCTGTAATTGTGTTTCAGGTAAAAATTAATGGAGCTGACTGATCATGTTACTTTCACAATTTTTATGTGAGTTTTTTTAGACTATAAGAATTGCTCCAATTAATGGTTGACCAACCTAGATAGCATATTGAAAAGCAGAGACATTACTTTGCCAGCAAAGGTCCATCTAGTCAAGGCTATGATTTTTCCAGTGGTCATGTTATGGATGTGAGAGTTGGACTGTGAAGAAAGCTGAGAGCCGAAGAATTGATGCTTTTGAACTGTGGTGTTGGAGAAGACTATTGAGAGTCCCTTGGACTGCCAGGAGATCCAACCAGTCCATCCTAAAGGAGATCAGCCCTGGGTGTTCTTTGGAAGGAATGATGCTAAAGCTGAAACTCCAGTACTTTGGCCACCTCATGCGAAGAGTTGACTCATTGGAAAAGACCCTGAGGCTGGGAGGGATTGGGGGCAGGAGGAGAAGGGGACGACAGGATGAGATGGCTGGATGGCATCACCGACTCGATGGACATGAGTTTAAGTGAACTCCAGGAGTTGGTGATGGACAGGGAGGCCTGATGTGCTGCAATTCATTGGGTCACAAAGAGTCGGACACAACTCAGTGACTGAACTAAACTGAACTGAACTGAATGGTTGACAGCCTGGAGGAGGAAATGGCAGCCCACTCCAGTATTCTTGCTTGGAGAATTCCATGGATGGTGAAGCCTGGTGGGCTACAGTCCGTGGGGTCTCAGAGTCAAACACGACTGAGCGACTTACTACTAATATGGTTGGCAAAAATACTCTTCACAGATTGGTTTATAATTTTAATAAAATACTGTAAATGTAATAGTTTTTTCCAACTGCACAGAAACATTGTAAAAAGTCATCTGGAAAAAAACTGATAAGAATTTTTTAAGTTCTAAAAGAAAAAAAAGGAGGGATAAAACTAAAGCTTAAAACCAAATATTAAAAAAACTAAGATCATGGCGTCCGCCCCCATTACTTCATGGCAAATAGAGGGGGAAAAGGTGGAAGTAGTGACAGATTTCCTCTTCTTGGGCTCCAAAATCACTGCATATGGTGACTGCAGCCATGAAATCAGAAGATAGTTGCTTCTTGGCAGTAAAACTATGAAAAACTAGACAGTGTGTTGAAAAGCAGAGACGTTATTGTGCTGAGAAAGGTCTGTATAGTCAAGGCTATGATCTTCCCAGTGGTCACAGACACTTGTGAAAGCTGGACAGTAAAGAAGGCTGAGCACCAAAGAATTGATGCCTTTGAACTGTGGTGCTGGAGAAGACTCCTGAGAGTCCCTTGGATAGCAAGCAAATCAGACCAATCAATCTTAAGGGAAATCAACCCTGAAGACTCATGCGAAGGACTGATGCTGAAGCTGAAGCTCCAGTATTTTGGTCATCTGATGTGAACAGCTGACTCATTGGAAAAGTCCCTGATGCTGGGAAAGATTGTGGGGAGAAGAAGAAGAGGGTGTCAGAGGATGAGATGGCTGGATAGCATCACCAATGCAATGAAGATGAACTTGGGCAAACTTCAGGAGATGGTGAGGAACAGGGAAGCCTGGCGTGCTGCAGTCCATGGGGGTCACAAAAACGTCAGACATGATTGGGTAACCGAACAACAACTTTTCCATAATACAAAATATATTTTAAAACTCTTGAGAGTCAGTCTGTGATGCTAGCATAATAGAGAAGACAAAACAGCCCAGAAGAAGATCCTAATTAATATAAGAATTAAACATATAATAAGCAAGCTATCACAAACCTTGCTACAGTAACCCATCAGTTGGGGAGGGAAGAAATGTACTTTAAGTTAAATCCTCATTTCACTTGCACACAAAATTAATCCCTATTAGATCGAAGAATTAAATATTAAGTTGAAATATGGAAAAACTAGAAGGAAACAAATGTTTATGGAACCTCTGATTAAAAGGATGTTCAGTCTTGCTAGTAAGCACACATACAGTAAAGAAAGCAAAATAAGACAATAAGTTATCAATTTTTTACCCATTAGGTCACTAATTTTTGAAATAATATTACTGTCTGATAGGGAAGTGTAGCTGGTACATTGGTAGCATCATCATTAAGTATATTTGGAAATAACCTAAATGTCTAATAACAGGGGAAGTTAGTTATAGCATAACCACTTGACAGAGTATTTTGCTGTCCTAAAAAAATAATGTACTTTTATATATTCTAAAATTTAGTTAGGTAAAAATTTATCTAAAAAAGATTGGAAGGAAATATATCAACAGTACTACACTTATAACAGATTAGAGTTATAGGATTTTTTTGCCTATTTTCAAAATATGTCTAATGCTATATTTTATTAGTTAAACATAATTTTAATGCAGCAATGAGATGTTTATTATATTTAACAAGAATAATATTAGAAACAATATTTGGTTTCATTTAAAATCTGGGGCTAAAACCAGGTTCAATTTGGTTTAGAAAAATACTTTAGAACTTTTGTTTAATAGATTTAGAAAATATATAGCTCTGTTGTTAATATCCCATGCTTAACACATAATAAGTAAAGTGAAAGTTGCTCAGTCATGTCCGACTCTTTGCAACCCCATGGACTGTACAGTCCATGAAATTCTCCAGGCAAGAATACTGGAGTGGGTAGCCTTTCCCTTCTCCAGGGGATCTTCCCAACTCAGGAACTGAAGCCAGGTCTCCCACATTGTAGGCAGGTTCTTTACCAGCTGAGCCAAAGGGAAGCCCAAGAATACTGGAGTGGGTAACCTATCCCTTATCCAGGGGATCTTCCCCATCCAGGAATCGAACTGGGGTCTCCTGCATTGCTGGCAGATTCTTTACCAACTGAGTTATCAGGGAATCCCAACGCATAATAAGTCCCCAGTAAAAGTTTGCTAATATTGATCGTTAGTCATAGTGCTCGTATAGTGTGTTAAGTACTGTGCCAAGTGCCTTTTATCTTCCTTACCTTCATTTCCCCCTCACAGCCACCTCATGGGCTAAAGTGCTTGATTTATATTCTCCTAGCATAGATGTGGAAACAACAAGACTACCACATTTAGTTAGTCCTGCAGTGTTGCATTTCCAGGGCTAATTCAGGGTCCTTAAGGTGAGGCCCAGGTAAGAGGAGATGTCCATGGCCACATGGCTGTCCAATGGAGAGTTAAGGTTTGAGCCAAGTCCTTCCCTTAGAGCCCCTGCCCCTATCACTGTGCAGACTGGCTATCTTCGTACTGTAGATACAGGCCCAAGAATGTGCTTGTTTTGTCTTGTGAAGTATAGATTGGGGGAGGAATCAATTCCTAGATGAGTAAGGAAAAGAATCAGTTCTATTTTAGAGTTCTGAAAGTTAGTCTGACTCGTATTTTTAATTAATATAACTCTTGTTTTTAAAATATCATTCCTCTATTTAAAGAAAAATGGAAAGTTGTACCTTTTTATGGCTTTCTGAATCCTTTAAATACTTTTAAACATTCAAAGTGTGTTTAAGTTTCATGTGCATTCCTAAGTTCATGTTTAATAGTAAAGTTTGAACATGCTGACTTATAGGTATAATTATTTTTATCTTAGTAATATTGTGCTACACAAATGTCTGTTTCTCTAAAAAATAATTTATTTTTCAAGATGAAAAGAGGCTTGATTAGTACTCCTCCATCAGATATGCTTCCTACAACAGAAGGTGGAAAGTCAAATGCCTGGTTACGGCAAAAAAATGCTGGAATCTATGTTCGTCCTCGGCTGTTCTCTCCCTATGTAGAAGAAGCGAAGGTAATAAACCACTTTGAGATATTAAACTACTTTATTACGAACTATAAACACAAAGATACCTATTGTAGTATCACTTAAATGTTTGGAAATAGCCTAATAAGGAAAGTGAAAGTAAATTTTGCTTTGACTTCTCACCAGAGTAGTTTAATTATGTTTAATGTTTAATTATCAAGCATGTTTTTATATTTATAGCTAAAATCATATTAAGTTGTACATTTTTCTCATCTTAGTTTTTCTTGCAAACTGTTAGCTTGGAAAAAACTTACTCATTTTACTGAAATGGTCATCAGTATGTTGTTATCTTCAGGGTGGGAGAAATGTTTGAAAGAAGACTGCAAACTTATTTTCTTCCTTTTGTAAACTAAAGAAATGCCATGACTTCCTATAACATATTTCTGTAGTAGCTGACTGTTGGAAATTGTATTTAGCGCTCAAAAAAGTGTACAAACTAAAAGAAAATTTCAGGCCTGTTAAATAAAAAGTTGGCATTATATTGTATTGCCATTTATGTTATAACGTAACTCTCCAAGAAATATGATAAATACTGCAGATTGAAATACTGCAGTTTTATTAGCCATGCTCAGCTGAGGCGCTTCGGGGTGACCTTCTGAGGAACTGACAGTCTTGCTTAATGAAATGAATTAACAGGCAGAATAATGTGTTTCGATAAAGAAACATAGTTACCTTAAAATTTTTCTCCCTTTTATTTGTTGGAGGATCCCTAGTTTAAAATACATACATGAAAGGATTTGTGAGAGATTTATTGATGAGGTTAATAATCTACCCCTTATTGAGTAATTGACACTTTGAAAGTGAAAGTTGTTCAGTCGTGTCCGACTCTTTGCGACCCCATGAACGGTAGTCTGCCTGACTTCTCTGTCCATGAAATTCTCCAGGCAAGAATACTGGAGTGGGTGACGAGGATCTTCCTGACCCAGGAATCAACTGGGGTCTCCTGCATTGCAGGCAGATTCTTTACCACCTGGGAAGCAGTTGACACTTTAAATAGTTGTAAAACGGTGAGGTGGGCAGGGGAGGCAGAATGGTTGGGTCAGGTCTTTCTGAAGTAAGTCCAGTGCCTAAAGTCACTCAAGCAGCTGAGGCCTCTGTGGAAGGTGAGTCTAGTGCTGAAAGGTCCACAATAAACTAGGCCTACCTTCCTTTCTGCTGTCTCAAAGTAGAGCGGCCGCAAGCTGATCAGACAGCCCTCCTGCGCCCGTGCATACGCAGATACATGTCCACAGTAAATGTGGAGAATGGTTTTACTTTATGCCATTTTGACCATTCTGCAGTTTGCTGAAGTGGATTCATCTGAAGCTTATTTAACAATTTTTATGTATAGGTCTGTTGAATTTAATATCAGCCTTTGATATTTTATATTTTGAGCATTTCTTATTAGCTAGGATATTTAGTCCATACATACATTGTTTTCTTTATAGTGACTTTATGTATAATTTTACTTCTGATTAATTTTATATCCCTTCTTCAAATTTCAAATACTTCTGTTAAAAGCAGACTTTTCAGAAAATGATTCTTTCTTTTCAAAGATGCTCCAGAAAGCTCCTTTAAACATTGAAGAGGTAGGAAAAAAATTGAAGAGGTTAGAGTACTGTCTCCTTTTACCACTAATTTTAGGCTTTATACACTGGAAGCAGTAAACTAATTCCCTGTTTATGTGATGATGGCAGTAATCTTTCTCTAAATGTGATTTAACAAAGGTGTAAGGTTGACTAATTCTGTTAATACTGAATTGTTTTCAGTCAGTGCTAGATGAGATGATGGTGGAACAAACAGACCTTGTGCGTTTGCGAATGGTTAGAATGTCCAACGTGCCAGACACACTGTACATGGTCAGCAACGCCGTGCCTCAGTGCTGCCACATGATCAGCCACCAGCAGATCAGCAGCAGCCAGTCAAGCCCTCCTTCGGTGGTAGCAAACGAAATCCCAGGTAAGGCAGTTAACCTTGTGAATAGTCTGATCATATTTTGTAACCCCTCTATACATGCTGATTCTTTCTGCTTTCCAATACCCTTTATGCATTGTTCTCATTAAAGAATAAATTCTTATAAGCTAAGTTTTTTGTTTTGTATTTTATTTTACAGTAACAATTGTATGCAGTTTTTCAGTTTAGCTCAGGGTTTCTCAGCCTTGGCCCTCTTGCCCATCGGGGTTGGATAGTTGTCTGCTGTGGAGGCTGTCCTTGCATTGTAGGGTGCTCAGCAGCACCCCTGGCCTGTACTCACTGCATGCCAGTTGCACGTGTGTTTACATGTGCGTGCACCCACACACACCTTGTGACAGCCTCATGAAAGCATTTTTATGTTTCTGCACATGGCCACGTGTGCCTGTGGGGCAATATTACCACCTGTTGAGAACCACTGGCTTAGAGGAATTCAGATTTTTCATCGCCATAGGGTGTTTCTCACATTATAAGACTCTTTGGGGAGAGTACTATCAACTTAGATCTTCGAGTCTATATATGTCCTCTCAAAATGTGATTGCCATTGGTTTCTGGGAGATCCAGTTTCCCAAGATCTGCTTTGTGAATGTTATATGCATTGTAATTCAGGCTTCCTTCTTATTGTCTATTGATCGAGGTATAATTGTCATGTCCAAAAACATCTGAGCATCAGTCAGTGCTGACGTTAACCAAAAGGCTGTCATGTCAGTTTCTAAAACAAGAAAATAGATAGCGGGTCAGAAATGTATAGCTCTTGCCAGTTACCGTTGCAAGAGTCCAAAAAATCAGCAAACTATAGCATTACTGGAAGTGATGCTATGCATTTTTTGCTGAGACGTCTCCGTTTCAATTAAGGAAAAATAAAAGACATAACGATGGAACTTTTAATTGAACACATTTGTTTTATTCCAGAACTAATCTCTGATCGGTTGTTGCCTTATCAGATTTGACCACTGTGTATTTATTTAATAAAGTGTACATTGGATAAACAGTATGAAGAGAAGTATTTCTGTAGCTGGTTTGTGCAGCTTTTGGTAATTATCATGGACTTTATCAACTTCAGTTAATACGATTGAGTAGCAGTATAATTTAACCTTAGAACTCACTCTCAAAAGCCCAAAGAGATCTACAATTAAGTATGCTCAGAAAAATAGGACTTGTCTTTCTGTTGTTTAATGAGACATGGCCCTATGCTTGTACCATCAAAATTCTCCCTCCCTCGCTTACCATGCTAATGTAAGGTATCTAGCTTTTGGAGAAGACTCCTGGGCACATGTTCTGGGTCTGCCACTTTGTGTGACTTTGGACAAGACATTTACTTCCCTGAGCATTAATTTCCTCATCTGTGAAATGAGGATATCTCCTTTCTAGGGTTCTTGTGAAGATTTAAGGAAGCTCTGTGAGTAATATGGAGTTTGCATGGCACAAAGCAAGCACTCAATAAACAGCTCCCGTTTCCCAGAATTAATAATCAGTGACCACTCAAGTCAGTTTCTCATAGATACTTACAGACGGTCCCCTCTTCTCCAGCCCTCTGCTGGATCCTTAGTCCGGGTTCCTAACCTGTGAACCTGTCTCTAACCTTACTCCCACTCTGGCCTTTATACCAGAGCATGGCAGACATCTTCTGTGAAGGGCTAGGTAGTCAATATTTTGGGCTTTGTGGGATATGCAGTCTCTATTGCACTATGCTCAGCTCTGCAGTCATAGGCCAAAGGCAGCCATACGCAATACCTAAACAGATGAGTGTGGCTGTGAGCCAATAAAACTTTATTTACAAAAACAGGTGGCAGAGTGGTTTTAGCCTACAGGCGATAGTTTGCCAACCCCTGCTTTCCACTTCTCTCAGAATGCACTTACACATCACAACTCAGATCCTCTCATTCCCCCACCCAAGCAACTGCCTCTTGTTCCCCAGATACAAATTAAATTCCTTATCATGACATACAGGGTCATTTACGGTCTGCCCCCACCCTCCTTTCTAGCCTTCTCTCCTGTTCCCTTCCTGCTTGTACCG
The DNA here is from genome assembly GCF_023091745.1 of Budorcas taxicolor. Classification (NCBI taxonomy): domain Eukaryota; kingdom Metazoa; phylum Chordata; class Mammalia; order Artiodactyla; family Bovidae; genus Budorcas; species Budorcas taxicolor. The sequence goes on along the minus strand of NC_068930.1, from coordinate 74,161,272 downwards.
TCTACTGGCTGTGCCATCCGATTGTACCTTGCTGTCTCTCACTTGCAGGTTTTACACATGCCTGGTCCTTCTGCAGAAGAGGACCAGAAAACCTTGGCTCCATTTTATTTGCCAGCCTGGTTTTCTCTCATTCTTCAAGACTCCATTCAGAGCTCACCTTGTCCAGGAAGCCTTCGCCGCGTGCTTCCAGTCTGGATTGGGGGCCCCTTCCTCCAATTCCTTCAGTGTCCTTTGCACATCTTTCTCTACGATCATTGACGGCCCTCTGCTGTGCTGGTTTACTTTGTTTACTTCATTAAAACCAGAGCTCTGTAAGGACAGGGATCACGTCTTTTGTTCTGTGCACCCTAATACCTGAGTCGAAGCCCTGGTGCATAGTCAGGACTCAAAAAATGATGTGAATAAAAGAGTGAATATATTTAAAAGACTTTTGAAATATCCTGAGATTCAGCAGAGAATACATGCAAGTAAAATTTTATTTAGGCTGTGAACTCATAATGCAGTTCAGGGGCTCTTTGGTATAACTAACAGCCTTTGGGGCACTGTGAAATTTTAAAACCCTAAAAAATAATTAGATGCATATAAATTACTATCTTTCCTGGGAATTAAAATACTATCAAAAATTTGAGATGATTCTGATGCAAAACACATGCTTTTTTTTTCCTTGCGCTCAGCAGGTGGTCTTTTGTGTAGCTCAGGCATCGTGCCTACAGACTGTTTCTCTTCTTCCAGTTCCTTGTCTCCTCATTATGAAGGACATGGTCAGACGTCTGCAGGAGCTACGGCACACTGAGCAGGTGCAGAGGGCCTACGCGCTCAACTGTGGGGAAGGCGCCACAGTCAGCTATGAAATTCAGATTCGTGTGTTGAGAGAGTTCGGGCTTGCCGATGCTGCAGCAGAACTCTTGCAGGTGGGAAGCAGTCCTCCACTACCTAGAACAGGGAACCTTGTGTTAAGAGTGTCAGCTGTTATTAATAATGAAAATGTTGTGGTATTCTTTTGGATTTCGTGATGTTTGTGTTATTTGTCATATTTTGAAATTTGCAATTTGTGATTTCTAAGTCTAGATAGCAGCTTTGTACCTGACAAAAAAAAATATATAAGAAGCCTTGACTGTAACTCAGACAGTATTCTCAGGCATCCCAAGAAGCCCTCATAGCATGTCCTTTTCTTTTGTACGTGCTTTTTCAACTGTCCCTGGTGTCTTGGATGACCTAAAAGCCCCCACTGAGAGGCAGTGTGGTAGAGTGGATGGAGCACAGGCTCTGGAGTGAGAACTGGTTTTATATCCTGCAGTGCTGCTTACCAGTTAGTTAACTTAGAGCAAGTTATATAACCTCTCTGAGCATCAGTTTCTTTACCTGTAAAATGAATTGTGAAGATAAGAGTGGCTGTATGTAAAGCAGCTGTGTCTCTTGCACATAATAAGCACATAAATGGTGACCCCTAAAAGCTCATGGTGTGTACACCCAACAGAGGTGGAAGAGAAAGCAGAACATTCTGACCCTCTGCTGCTTTTCTCTCCCTGGTTTGGTCACTAGATTTCAGGCTGTGACCTACTACATCCTTAACAGACCTTCCAGATGCCCTCCTTTCCTCCTCTCTCCTCCCTTTTACAGTTTTGCACAATAGTTCAAACCATATAAGCATGAGAATCAAGGAATGAGTAGAGTGCCTTTTTTTTTTTACTAGCAGGAAGAAGCCCATTTCTAGTAATTATTTAGTACAAAAAAACAGTATTTTTGTATAAAATGTGTAACCTTCACAGCAACTAAAGCAGAGACTAAAATAAAATTTAATTTCATCTGGTCAAGTGATTGCATTGTTTTCATGCCACTGACTGCAAACCATTTTAGCCTGAGTTTTCAAAGGGGAACATGGTATGGTAGCCCTAGGCAAGGAGCAGACCATTTGTAGGTTCCTGATTTTCAATTTTTACTGTAGTTTCCATCCCTAAAATAGTCTTGTTTTCTGTTCATTTCTGTTCTCTGTGCCATTCTAAATTGTATCTTAATTTGGTCTCTTAAATGTGTAAGTTGTATAATTTAAGTATTCCCATATGTTTATCAAAATATTAATCAAACTTATAGTATTTTGTAGTTTTTATTTCAGACTGAATGCGTACAGATGTTTTATCAGAAAGTTCTAGGAGGATCTTCACTTGTATGCCTTTTCTTCCTTTGGTTTTTAATGGTAATCTTATTTTCATAGGAAAGACCTATTTGAATTAGGTTTTATTTCCTGTTTTTTATCATCACATAATCTTGCAAGAGATTACTGACCTGCTTTCTGGGGCATTCAGTTAAGCAGCTCTCCTTGATAGCTGTACTTTAAGCTATGGAGGCTGCACTCTACTGTTTTACACTGTTTTTAAGGTAATTTTTCCTTGAGCTTCAAGCCTAGAAAAATACGTTGTGCCTTTTACTGAATGTGGTTTTCTTAGATACTCACTTAACTCTCTCAGCCTGTAAATTTCTGTCCAGGAAATCTGCTAACAAATATCTTAACTTTTTCCCCCCCATTCTTTCTTAGAATCCTCACAAATTCTTTCCTGATGAACGTTTTGGAGATGAAAGTCCACTCTTGACAATGAGACAGTCTGGGAGATGTCGAGTTAACAGCACCCCCACTGCAGAAACCATGTTTACAGATCTGGAATCTTTCGTGGCCTTCCATCCACCCTTACCCCCTCCACCGCCTCCCTACCACCCGCCAGCGACCCCAATCCACAACCAGCTCAAAGCAGGCTGGAAGCAAAGACCTCCCAATCAGCATCCTTCACGTTCGTTTTCTTATCCCTGTAATCACTCACTGTTTCACTCCAGAACAGCCCCTAAAGCTGGCCCCCCTCCAGTCTACTTGCCAGGTGTGAAAGCAGCGGCCCCTGATTGTACCAACACCACAGGGCTGGGGAGACAGACGGTGGCTGCCGCCACCGCCACCGCCGCCGCCGCCACCTCAGTAACAACAGCATCTGAGAAACAAGTGGTAAGTTCGCACTTCAGTGACTTAGCTAAAGTTCAAAGTTTCTGAAATGTTAAAAGCAATTTCCCAGGCCCCAGGAGCCCTACCTGGGACTCAGCAGTGCACAGAGTGTAAGTGACAAGCTGAAAGCATAGACTTAAGGAGTGTGGAAATTGGAGAGAAAAAGAGAGTGTAGGTGGATGAGAAAGTCCAGAGAAAAGAGACAAGATGTGTATGGTGGGAAGAAGCGAGAGCCTTCCCTTATGTTCATGTGCAGGTGTCTGGACGGGGTGGAGTTACTGGGCAACACAGGTAATGTTGTTCCTGGTTTCATAGTGGTGATGTTAACTGGTTTCATAGAGCACTCTTCAAGCACATGTCTAGAGTCTGTTCTTGGCCTCTCTTCTGTAGAGTCTGCTGTTCTCCCAAAGGCTTGGGTGGGGCCGGAAGGGGAAGCTGCTTGTAGCCGAGCATGCCATCAGGGACAGTGTGGCAGGAGACTCCCCATTCATAAAATGGGCAGAAAATTAACCCTCATGAGTGTGTCTGCCTCTAGCGAGCTGTTTGATCAGAGCACTCATTTAATTGGAAATCACAGTTGCCAGCGCTAGTCACTAGAAGATTAAGCAAGACTTCCTTGCTTGATGTTGCATTGCATTGAAGGTTGAATTTCTGTTGTGTATAATATATTTGAAAAACGATATTGATTTTTAAGTCTTCCTGCTTAGTCACACATTGTCAGTAGCATTCCACATAAGAGATAAACAAAAGATACATGTATTAGTTCAGGGAGTCTTCATTGAAAGATGACTGGACTAGTGTACAGCTTGAGTCAAGTTATGGTCCTTCCTCACCTTTTACCCTTCTGCCTGTTCTCCCTGCTATCCACTCCAACCCCTCAAAAAACAAGAAATAACAAAGGTTAATAGTGTGGGATAAACCCAATTTCCATCTTATCGGCCTGGCCCTCAGTGCCACAGTTACGAAAGTTCTACTACTTTATAATTAAATAAAACTCCCTTTGAAGGTAATTTATCTGTATGTTCCTTGCAGTCCTGATTATAATAATAAAAAATTGGAAACTGCCTTAAGGTCTCACAGTGGAAGAATAGCTAAGCAGTCATGCCTCATCAATACAGTGGAATAGTATCCAATAATTTAAATAGAAATCTCAAAATTTAGTGACAGTATTATATCTGCACTAAATTTTATGAAAATTAATATATGTGCAAAATTAAAAAGGTGAGAAAACTGCTTCAAAATGTTAATAACAGTGGTTATCTCAGTAGGGAAGGTTTGGGGTTTTGTGGGTGGTTTTTGCCTTATTGTTTTCTATATTTTTATTATTCTTAAAATTAAGCATATATTTTTATAATCCGGAAACAAAATCAGTGAACATCATTTGAAAAAGAGGGAGTCACAGCCCTTTTTCTTTTTAACCTTCCCTGTGTTTCATTTCCGTTTGCAGTGCACACAACCTGTGCTAAACGATCTAATGCCAGATATTGCCATGGGTGTATCCACGCTGTCACTCAAGGACAGGAGGCTTCCAGAACTTGCTGTGGACACAGAATTAAGCCAGGCAGTTTCTGAAGTAGGACCAGGGCCTCCCCAACATCTATCGTGTATTCCACAGAGGCATACACATACATCTCGAAAGAAACACACACTAGAGCAAAAAACAGATGCTCGAGAAAATCAGCAGGAATATCCGGATTTCTATGACTTCTCAAATGCTGCTTGCAGACCATCCACTCCTGCCCCGGGCAGACGTACCCCCTCCCCTTCACAGGGTGGATATTTTGGTCCCGATTTGTATAGCCACAATAAGGCATCACCAAGTGGCTTAAAGTCAGCCTACCTACCAGGCCAGACCTCGCCTAAAAAGCAGGAAGAAACTAGGAAAGAATATCCACTTCCCCCCGATGGCCATCCACACAGACAGAAGAGTGAGCCGATACACCTCGACGTTGTTGAGCAGCCCCCCCAGCGGCCAGATTTTCCCTTGGCAGCCCCAGAAAATGCCGGCAGTGGTTCAGCCCATGTCAGGGGGCGAGCAGCAGGGGAAACTGACTTGACTTTTGGGCTGACTCCTAACAGACCTTCACATTCTGCATGTAGCTCTGAAGCTCCAGAAGAGAGATCCGGCAGAAGACTGGCAGATGAGTCCCTGGGCCACGGAGCTCAGCGAAATACAGATTTGGAAAGGGAAGATTCAGTCAGCAGAGGAAGGAGGTCCCCGAGCAAGCCAGACTTCCTCTACAAAAAGTCTGCCCTTTGAGAGTAACCTCGAAGTCGTCCGTGCCTGAGATGTGAAACATCCCATTTTATGATGTAACCCAACAACTTAGAGACCAGTTTATTGATGCCAGCTGATAACTCAGTTTCACATTATTTTATTCTAGTTTTTGTATATATACGTTTATTAGACATGGCATGCTAAGAGGGTTATTTTGAATGCTGCATCTGCTGTCTGTTTTGTGTTTGAACAGTTGTGTGGGGAAGCATTTTTAAGAACAAACAAGCTGGCACTTTTTTTTTTTTCCCCTCTCTTTACAAACAATGGAATTTTTTTGCACTTGTACGTTTGTTTTATCTGTATTGGTTTTATATCAGTATGTTAAACTTTATTGCCACATTTAAAGGACTGTATTTTCATACTTTTTTGCATTTTACCTTTCATCTACCTATTTCCACGTGCATTGGATTGCACACTAAGATGTATTTTCTTATGAAATAGTTCTGTGTTTATTTTTTAATTATAGAAATTCCAAAGAACAGCACATCAAAATGCTCCTCTCTTTTCCGTAGTTGTTTCAGTTCAGAAACCTTCCTGCTCAGTCTTCATAAATCTTACGTCATCCTGTTTAAATAAGTCCTGGGAGCTGGTCTTCATTCCTCCAGCAGGAGTCCAGTCAGGAATCCTGAAGTTTTCCTGGTTCAGGAAAGAACAAGAAGGAGAGAAGCCTTCTGCGTCCAGGCAAAAGCTTGTTGTTTTATCCACAAGGCAGACTCTGTTAGAATCACTGCAGGTTCTGGTCATGTGGATTAGAGTTTCAGTAGATGAGGTTTGAAAGAGATCAGCTTTCTTGGAATCCTAAAGCAGTGGAATTAGGAACTTCAGCTTGCACTACGGGATCGCTGCTTCTGAGCATCGACTCAGCAGCTGAGGGGGGAGTGACTGCTTGCTGCCTTCAGTTGTCCTGCTCTCTTGTGGGGGAAAAAAAAACAAAAGGGCTTCAGTCTTACAGATGTCATTTGGTGTTTGTAAGTAGTTGTTTTAAGTGTTTTTCAAAGTGTGTCAGAATTTTGGTGTCCTTTAAAAAGTTATTGTATAATGCATAATGCTTTGTCACCAAAAAAGAAAAACCTCTTTTTTTTTTGCCAGTGAAACACTACATGTCCTACTTGAACTCCACTGGGGACGCTGGTTTGGGATTTTACTGAACCACTGAGCACATGGGATCTTTTAAGATCCTTTCCCTTAGAAGGGCAATGTGTGAGCTAAGGACTGTTTTTTTTTCTTACTCTCCAATGTAAATATATTAGCATTTTAAATCACTTCAACATTATTTGAGCATTCACTTTATATTTTTACACATAACATGCACACAGCCGTAGCACTTAGATTAAAAGAGACTTTCTGAGCACTCCCTCACTTGAAGGATGTTCGGGAGCCTCCTCTCTGTGTATGTATATATACATATATACAACTCTGAATCACTCACACTCACTCTAAAACTATGCAGGGCTAGGGAGCCTTTACAAGCTACCATATAAATGAATTACATGCACTTTTTAAGTAAATAGGTTTCTATTGGATGTCAGCAGCTCTGATTTTTCCCGAAACTGTAGTTTCTCTTACAATCTCTTCCTACTTTACCCTGTGGATATACACTCAGGAATAATCTGACATTTTAAAAAATCCTAACAGCAGATAGTCTCAAAGATGGGAACATGTCAGTTGATCTGTCTACACCGGCAAACCGCTGCCGCTCGCTCTGCTGCCTGGCTAGTTAGCTGCTGCCCATGCATCCGTTGATGTCGGCCACGCTGCACACCAAGCCCTGGGTCTCCCAGAGTCGGCACCAGGCTGCTACGAGGTTGGCCGCATATCATCGCCTCTAAGGCTCCTTTTTTTTTCTTTTTTTTTTTTAAAGATGAAAAACTTACGGACTCTGTTCTCATTTTTAGGAAGTTTCACCTTTTGTAATAAGATGACAGTGTCTTTTGAAACTAATCTCGGTCTGTCTCTCCTCAGAAACAAAAAATATTCATTCCATCACATTCCTTAAGGTGTATTTATGTACATGTGTTGACATGAATTCTTTTGATACAGTTTTAAATTTCTCTTTGAATTCAGACTGTGCTGTGCTGGTATTGCAATTAAGAGTGAATAGATATAGTTGGTGGGGAAGTCTTTCTGATCTCTGACCTGTTTTTTTTTTGTTGTTTTTTTTGTTTTGTTTTTTAAGACATAAGAGCTATTGATGCCCCACATGGCATATTTCTGAAAATTTACTAAGTATTCTTTCATGTCCCCAAAATATAAAAGAAGTGACCCACTGTCTGTAGTTTTGTTTAACTTATGAAGTTTGTCTTTAATAATTTGGCAGCATACCTGGCTGAACTGTGTATAGAGAGAAACGTGCTGTGGGACTGTGGACTGCTGTGACTTGCGGAAGGTGAACAGACGTGGGTTTTGTGTGAGGGTAGGGTTAATGGACTTTTAATGTGTCTCGTGAAGTGTGGTCAGTAGGGTAGGTTGAATAGCTATGTGCCTCTGGCTTTTGACCCCATCTCTTCAATCTTTTTTAATGCTTCGTAAGCATTAAAACCTTTCAGTGCTGTACTAAGATAAATGTGAAGTCTGAGTAAGATTGCTCTGAGAAATTAACGTGTATAGTATGAAACTTAGGCCGTACGACCTAGTGTTTTACTCAGTGTAGAAACTTCCTGAGAACCAAATCTCAACACACCAGATCTCCTCTTGAGGCCGTGGACAATCAGGCCGTTAGACAATCGCCACTTTTGGTGCCCGCCATGTTGAGGTTGGCGAATGCCGGTTAGATCCTGGAGCAGAAGCAGAGGATCCACGTTACTTCAAGATGCTGTTGGTCTTGTTCTTATATTTTTGTTTTAATTCTGTGATCTTGATTAATAATTTCAGTTCCAAGTCATAGGTATGACTCCTAAGGGGAAAGGATGGCAAGAAAGGCAAAACTTACTCCTGAAAAAATAATCATTTGAATTGTCCACGTACCATGCATAACCTTTCTCAGTGCCCCTGTAGCTTTTTCTAGGCAAATCCCTAGACCTAAGCTCTCCTGACATTTCGGTAACCAGGTAGATTTTAAGGATTTTAAATGACTTCTTTTTATTTGAGTTTTTTTTTGTTATTGTTGAACTCTCTGTGAAACTTAACCTAATTCTTGTTTATGCTTCCTTAAAAAAAAAAAAATCTGTTCTTCACTGGGTTTTCTTTGGATTTGTTCTTCAAACTTGAGTAGCAGTGGACAGTGCTTGTCCATTGATGGAGGGAAAACAGCCCATGCAACCTCCGCAGGGGCCACAGAGCTGACCCCTCCCTGTGTGTCGGTCTCTAGAAGTCTCAGTAACGACTTGGCAAAATATGTATTTTCATGTTTAAATCTTGCCTTTTAGGGAAAATAAGTTTCATGACACACTTGTAAGATACTTGTTTGCAATTCTTAAAGCATTTATGTTTTTGTCTTAGGACTGAACTCAAAGGGAAATGTTTGACTTTTTATTTTTAATTATTTGGTTGACCTTTAACTTACTGTTGAAAGTTACTATTAAAGCAGCAATGATGGGTGCTACTCCCCGTTCTGCAATGGTTTACTTTGTCTACTAAGGAGTTTACTTTCAAACCTCATTACAGATAACCTTACTAAAAGAGTGACCGTCACACACTAAAGGGTATCGTGCTATTTTTCCATTAACACTATTGTATAAACAATGTTCTATGAAATGTTAAGTTGTCTCTTTGTCCTATTGATTGCAATAGCTATTATGTAATTGTATTGGCAAGTCTTTCGATTTTTTTTTTCCCCTCTAGAAAACCCTCAGACCATGAATCAATCTTCCATATTCTGAATATTATAATGCTGTGGCCATTTCTGTAGAAAGATGACTCGCAAGTGTGTATCTTGAAAATAACCTCTTGTGTTTGCGTGTTTACGTGGGTTCTGTCTTAAGAGCTGAGAGGAGCTCTGGAAGCTTCATGGTGTACCTGCACGTGACTGTGTGGGTGGGTCCCACGGGCAGGTGGGACGGAACCTTGCTCTTAGGTGGGGCGGCTGAGAGAGAGATTCCCGAACTCCACTTGCTGTTTATGCACCACGTCTGCACTTGAGAGAGGTGGTGTCTTCTATAACACTGCATTTCTTGTGGTTGTGCTGTTACTGGTATAAAGTCAAGTGCCTTCAATGCTAAAGGCTCAGAAATTTTTCTTAAAACTGATTTCATGTCCTATGCAAGTGTTTTCTACAACCTGCATAACCAGTACTTTGTAAAACTTGTTTACGCTTCGACTGTACATAGTGTTTTTTAAAGAAATACATAGTATTTTTATTTAGGTACCTCCGAACTTGAACTCGTCTGTGGGAAGCATTGTAAAACGATCGACCCATTTCTCTTTTGAGTACCATTACGGTTGTACAGAGGTTTTCACTGGTTCTATTTTTCTACTGTTACTGACAAGCATGTAACACTGACTTTATCCTACATATAGTTGGCGTTTCAAATAAATGGCTTGGATAGAACCCGCTGAGTTGGATACAGTCTGTTTTAGCAGGTAGCACACAGTCCTCAGTTACAGAAGTGATTTTGTCCCCACCACTAGGGTAGAAAGTGGGAGGTTTTCTAGACGGACTTCTTCTCTGTCTCTTGGCCTTCAGGTATTCAGAGACTTGTTAAGTATTAACGAATTTCTTGGAAATAACCACCTTCTCATTTGATTCAAGTTCAAAATTTCCTGTGATGTCATTGGGAGCATTCCTGAGAGATTTCATTTTACATTTTGAACAGAAGTAGCTTGCACAGGGGCCTCCAGAGGAATTTCAGCATTCAAAACACATGAACCCAACACCTGGAATGAGTCAGCACCTGGAAAGGCTGTGGTGAGAGACACAGATATACCCGAAGATTCACAGGCCTCCAAGTGTCAGACACCTGGCTTAGATTCAAACTCCGAGCATTAATTAGTATTTTTCAGTTTGAAAGGGAAATGATGTCATGATCTAGAGCCTAGTTTTTTGGAGGAAAAAAAAAATGTAAAATAGCTTTCCAATTTGCATTTTGTTAAATCACTACTTAAAACTTTTATTCATCTCACTAATAAGTTCCATCCTAGCATTTCACCCTTTGTTCCTCACTATGGCAATTCTCACAATGTTTTATTACCATCTTAGGTTTAACTGTGGGGTATCAAGATAAAGCCTAAAGTTTCTGGAGGTGAGCTTCTTCAAATTCTAAAACAGGAAATCAAATAAGTCCGCTTTCACTTCTGTTCTTGTGATTCCCCTGGAAAAGTGAGTCCAGGCCAGCTTCCGTAGCCACTTTTAGCCTTAACCTCTGTTCAGTGCAGTAAGTGTTGAGTCCACTTTTCCCAGGGCACTGTGGAGCAGCGGACAGCAGACAGGATACCTAATCTCAGAAGCCTTCAAGTAGCTAGAGAGACAGCCAGAGAAGTACATAGTGACTGAGGGGAAAGCTGGCTTACCACAGGCCAGGAATGAAAGGGAGGAGAAACACTGGATTCAGTGAAAAGCACTTGACTATTTTTTTCCTGTAATCAATGATTTAGGTATTGATTATGATTTATTTAATCCTCTGTGAATCACATACTATTGTTAGTGCCTAGGAGAAGAGGGCAAGAGAGGATGAGATGGTTGAATAGTATCACCGACTCAATGGACATGAATTTGAGCAAACTCTAGGAGATAGTGAAGGACAGGGAAGCCTGGTGTGCTGCAGTCCATGGGGTCGCAGAGAGGCGGACACGACTTGGCGACTGAACAACACAAATGAGAAAATCAAAGCACAGAGATACTGAATGGTTTATCCAAGGTCACACAGCTAGTTAGTTGACAGAGCCTGAGTTCAAACCCCAGGCATTCTGGCTCCAGAGCCCAAGTTCTCAACCACGGTGGTGTACTGCACACCAGAAAGCATGGTGCCCAGGTAAAAGGGCCACAGTGTGCAGTGGGTGGAGATAGTGCGTGGCATTTGTGTCTTCAAACATTCACCCAGTGAGCATCTTCTACCTGCCAGGCTCTGCTAGGCCCTGAGGACAGTCCTAGTCCCAGCCATGAGAATGCTAGAGTCTCGAGGAAAAAAGACGCAGGATTACAGAGGTAAGGCTGGAGTTCTGACTGGTGCCAGGACTGGGAAGCCTTCCAGGTGGAATCAAAGTGCAGGTGAAGGAAGAGTCCTGGGGCGAGGAGGAGCCGGTTTCCAGCAGTTTCCAGGGCTGAGCACTGGGGAAGCTAGGGTTGGCAGAGAGATGGGTTGGCCCATCTTGCCAGCCCTTCCAGGACAGGCTGAGGATTTTGAAATTGATCCTCAAAGCAACAGGAAGTGCTGCAGAGTTTTCAACAGGGACATAAATATAAGCGGATTTACACAGCACATCACAGGACTGAGGAGCAGGTGTGGATCAGGAAACGAGGCAGGAGGCTGGTGCAACCTCCAGGGGAGAGCTTGGATAGCCAACAGAGCAGAGAGGAGTTTGGTTAGGGAGTAGTATCTCCAGGACTTGGGAGTTGCTTAGGCATGGGGAGAGAGTGGGAGGAGTCAGGTCGAGGGGGAAAACCATGAGCTTAATGTTGATCGTGTTCACTTGGTGATTCCATGTGAGCCGGGAACTCAGAAGCAAGGGCCAAGCTGGAGGTGCCAGTGGGAGTTGTCCACATACATGCACGCATGCACGTGTGCCAAGTCACTTCAGTCTCTGTGACCCTATAGACCGTAGTCACATATTGGGAGGCAGTGAAAGCCTCGGGAGTAGATGGGGTGATGTAGGGAGACGGCTTAAATGAGAAGAAGACCAAGAATGAACTTTGAAGAACTCCTACCTTTACAGGTCAGCAAGGAGTTGCTGACCAAGGGCTGCCTACCAGGTAGAGAAAAAAACCAGTGTGGTTCTCAGAAGGGCATGAGGGACTGTTCACAACGGGTGAAATATGATCTTCGGAATGAATGAAGTGAAAAGCCAAATACAAAACAGGGCATATGGACACCCCCAGTTGTGGAGAAGATGAGAAAAAGGAGCTACATGATAAATTTTATATTCATAGAAACGTCTGCAAAAACCTATGAGAACATTTGCAAGAGCTAGCCTCTGCAGAGATGCACTGTAATAAGTGGGGGGAACTTAATTGTCTACTTTCTGTACTGGTTGAATTTTTAAATTGCCTGCCTGTGTTTTTTCAAGTTAAAAGTTAAGAGATGAAGGATCAATTCCACCCCTCTCCCAAAGTTAACTCGGTGGCTGTTGCTCAGAGATGTTTGGAAAATCAGGCTCAAAAGATGATTGGGGTCAGCACCATGGAGAAGGTGAGTGAGCTTGGCAAGAACAGTTTGGTGGCAGGATAGAGAAGCCAGGTGGGGTGGGTGGGAGTCCACGTGGGATACGTGGAGATGGCCTTGGGGAGGAGCTGGGGCAGAGATGGGTGCAGAGAGGACAGAGGCTGTGGCAGTGGTGAGGTGTCAGGGGCCACAGCCAACCCACACGTGTCCGTCATGAGAGGCAGTCACACTCAGATGCAGCCCAACGAGGGTCTATCCCTCATGGAAGAGGAGGAGGCCAGCTCAGCATCGTGTGTGTCCTTAAAAGACTCTTAGTTCTGGGACTTTCCTGGTGGTCCAGTGGTTAGGATTCTGCAGTCTCACTGCCAAAGGCTGGGGTTCAAGCCCTGGTCAGGGAACTAATCCCACAAGCTGCATAGCCAAAAAAAAAAAAAAAAAAGCCCTCTTAGTTTCTAATCAAAGCTGCCTTCTCCAAGTATCAGCAATCATTCAGAAGTAGCAAAAGTTCATTTTCGAATCCCCTAGAGAATCCTGTGAAAGTCCCTGTCCTTAGTTACCAGAACCTGCCATCCCCCACGTAACAGGACCAAAGCAGATGAGTTGAGACCTTTGGTCATTTCTAGTACTGGTCTAGTACTGATGCTGAAGCTTAAGCTCCAATACTTTGGCTACCTGATTCGAACAGCCAGCTCATTGGAAAAGACGGTAATGCTGGGAAAGATTGAGGTCAAGAGAAGAGGGCGGCAGAGGATGAGATGGTTGGATAGCTTCACCAACTCACTGGACATGAACTTGGGCAAACTCCGGGAGATAGTGAGGGACAGGGAGTCCTAGCGTGCTGTAGTCAATGGGGTTGCAAAGCGTCAGACACGACTTAACGACTGAACAACAAGTATTGGTCATCTTTCCTAATACCAGGAACATGAGAATTCCCCAGAAGGCACCGTCCTGCTCCCTAGACCCTCCCAGACCCTTGTCTCCACGTTTGCTCACCTGTCCGGGTTTGAGGGATGCTCCCTGCAAAGAAAGGATGGCAGTGACTTTGTGGGTCTGCTCTCCATCCCCCACTAAGCCTGCATGAGATGTCCCAGCTCCAAATGCAGCTTACACTTGACAGGGAGAACAACACTGGCGTCAGGGGCCTCACCTCGGTCTTCGCCTCGATGACTCACTGATGTGTCCCTCATCTGCACAACTCTGGCCCCTTTTTATTTGGCCTCTAAAACCCCCGGAGCTCACCATGCTGAACAGCCCAGAGGCGGCCCTGAGGCTTTGTGTCGGCAGCAGGGTGAAGACATCCTCCTCTGAGGTCTGCCCCGGGGTGAGCCTCACGTCTTGCAGAGCCTCGGATTTGGGGGCATCACTTGTCTGTAACCTTGGGTGGACATCTGCAGCCACAAAGTGCGCTAATCCAAGCATGCTTGTGACCACCGCTGGCTGGTGGGAGAGTGAGGAAGCCAAGGCCAGAAATCCCGAGGGAGGAAGGGCTCATGTTCCAGAGAGGGGGTTGTCTGGTGGGGACCATCACCAGGGTGCCACCTCATCCACCTCAGCCTGTGAGGGTTTTTTTTGTTTGTTTGTTTGGGTTTTTTTGCTACTAATCCCTGTGGGATTAGTTCCCTGACCAGGGCTTGAACCCCATCCACCACTGCCCTGCAGGCCTGTGTCCTCATCCTTAAATGGGGCAACAGTAGTTCACTGAGCTCTGTGTGGGCTTCTCACATTTTGCCTCTTAATCCTTGAGTCACGCTGCATTGTCTTCCCGTTCTGGGGTGAAGAAGCTCCTCAATACCCCTGGCAGGCCTGCTCTGAGGGTCTGTGGGCAGCTCTTGCCTTTTGCACTCTCCTGCTGATATCCCTCACCTTAAACATCCTCCATTTCTGGAACCTTCCATCAGATGAACCAAATACCTCGCCACCCTCTGTGACTGAACTGCAACCATTTGTTCTTATTTCTCCACATCTGGACAGATCCACCCACCTTCTGGTCAGTCCAGGTGTGGGGCACCCTGAGAGGCCCAAGTGCCCTGACTTCCCCCCACTGCCCAGGGGTTTGCCAGTACTGTGCTCTTTGTAGCGCTGGGGTCAGCTGTCCCCCTGGACCTGCTGTTTCCCCTCTCCCGAGTCACTTGCCCAGACCCCTGGACTCCTCCCATGATCCACCCCTGGATTCCCACGGCCATCCCCTAACCTCGTCCCCTGCCCTTCCTCTGCAACGGCCTCCTCACTCCTGCCATCTCCTCCTCACCGGCCTTTTCCTCAGCTGAGGCCCAGCCCTCCTCCCACCAGCCCTGCGGGCCTCTCCTGGGAACACTTCCCACACCTAAGGGTCAGGGTGAGCAGTGTGTGGCCGCCCTCCTGTAGGGTACCCTGGTTTCCCTGCAGCTCCCCCATTTGCCTGTCCCACCCTCAGCCTTGTGACTGTCACCCCGCCCCTCCTGTCACACTGTGGGGCCTCAGCTCAGCCTCACTGTTGGCCTCTCCACGCAGGCCTGGCCATCAGCCTGGGGAGCAGCCGGGACTACCCCCAGCCGCCTGCTCCACCACGTCGCCCTTGTTCCCAAAAAGGCTCCACCTTTGAAACCCTAACTCACTTCCTGCTCTCAGGCCACTGCGTCCCAGATGCCCGCCCCCCCACCTCCCGCTTTCTCTGGACCTCTGACCTCTTTACTCCCCTCTCTCCTGAACAGCCCAGCCTCCCTAGGCATCGGCCTCCTCGACCTGCTCACCTTACCACCAATTTTCTGGCCATTCAACCCATAAATAATAGACATGTCCATCTCCTGGATCTGGAGCCAGCTCTGGGGGACAGCTGAAGACAGTCTTACAGCCACAGTCCTCACTGTCCCCATGCTCCCAGCCACTTTCCACCCTTGCCTCCTCTCACGGGGGCTGCCCTCCGGCTTGCTGCTCAACCTCAGGGGCAAAATAGGCTGCCCGCAGGTCCCTCATTCTCTCTCCTCTGTGACACTTCCAGTGAGCGGAGGCACCTCTTTCTCCCTCTAGGGTCACCATCCGTCCCTAGCCTCTTGCTTGGGCACGCTGCACTGGGGTTGTGTTTCTTGGAAGGCGTAGGAACCCCTCTCTGGAGTGGTTTAGACACTGGAGGACAATCCAGTCCTGTCGTGTAGTGAATTTACCAAAAGAAAACCCAGAAGAGTCAGGGTCCTTCCTACCCCAGGGCCAACCACAATATACCACGATTTAGGTAAAAGCTGTCAGCATCTTCCACCATTTCTGCCCCGAGATTCTTAACTGTTTCCAGTGCCCCCAAGTGAAGGAGGCTGGACTGTGGAGTGAAATGAGCCGGGAGTCGCCACTGATGAGATGCGGATCCCCATCTTCTCATCGCCTCAGTTTCCACATCTGTAATATGGGGACAGGCAATCCTACTCTGTGGGCCACTGTGGGTAGGAGAAGGAGATCACGTGCACAAGCGCATGCAGCCGGTGGCTGTGCCCCAACAGCGGGGCAGGCGGCCCCACGTTCCAGCCCTTTAACCATAAGTCAGAAGGACGGACCCTGACCTCGAAAAATTTACCGTTTAGTGGGGAGAACAGATACCAAGCAAATAAACCCACAAATATATCATTACTGACTGGGGTGCGTGCTGTTACAAATTAAACAACGATTTGAATATTAGCCACACTGCGGGGTCTCTCCATTTATAATAAAGAGGTCACGGAAGGGAGGGAAGGCCGGGCAGGAAAGAGAGAGCCCGGGGCCTCCGTCACGGCAGCTAGGTGACCTGCTGATGTACCAAGAACAGAACCCGGGGGATGAAATCCGTGGTTGACTCTGCAGCTTTGCGAAGAAACTGGTGGGGAAGGTGCGTCTGTCATTCTTATCAGGGTCTCTGTCCTCAGCTGCCACCCCGTTTTATTCACAGCTCCAGGCCTGCCAACTGGGGTGGGCTTTCCTGATGGGGTGGAGAGCCCCATCCCCCTGCAAGTGGGGTGCTGAGATCCCAACGTGGTCACCCCCGGCTGTGCGCCTCCGCTGGCCTCTTGCCCCTGGAATGGCCTGAGTGGCACCTGCAGCCCCGAGGATGTAAGGACAGCCGGCACACAGGCTCATCCCTCCAGACCCCAGCCGCCTTCCTTACTCCACAAGCGCTGCTCGGGGTGGAAGGAGACAAAGAGGCGGGTCAGTTGTTGTGACTGCTGATTTTCTGTGTCAACTTGACTGGGCTGTGGGGTGCCCAGATGTCTGGCTAAACATTATTCTGGTGCATCCAGGGGAGCATTTAGCATCTGTACCTGTAGACTGATGCCCCTGATGTGGATGCCCCTCCCAGAGTGGTGGCATCATTCAATCCATTGGAAGGCCTGAATAGAACAAAAATGTGGAGAGAGGATTTACTCTCTGCCTGTTTGAACTCAGACACTGGC
Source organism: Budorcas taxicolor (assembly GCF_023091745.1). NCBI lineage: Eukaryota > Metazoa > Chordata > Mammalia > Artiodactyla > Bovidae > Budorcas > Budorcas taxicolor. The sequence continues at coordinate 74,144,364 of NC_068930.1, read as the reverse complement.
CTCCTCCAGGACTGGGACACTTACATCATCAGCTCCCCAGGTTCTCAGACCTTCAGGCTTGGACTGGAACCACCCCCACTGGCTTTTCCTGGGTCTCCAGCTTACAGACGCAGCTTGCAGATCACAATCACATGAGTCAATTCCTTCTTTTATAGACCTAGGTAGACAGAGGTAGGTGTGAGTATCTCCTGTTGGTTCTGTTACTCTGGAAAACCTAATACAGTTGTGTTGGGGTGTGTGTTAGGCACTCAGTCCTGTCTCTCTGATGCCCCATGGACTGTAGCCCACCAGACTCCTCTGTCCACGGAATTCTCCAGGCCAGAATACAGGAATGGGCTGCCATTCCCCTCTCCAGGGGAACTTCCCAACCCAGGGATCGAACCCAGGTCTCTCGCGTTGCAGGTGGATTCTTTAGCAGCTGAATCACCAGGGGAAACTCAATAGTTGTAGAACATTTCACTTTGGCTCGTTACAGTTCAGCCGCATCCAGAAGCCTGAGGCAGAGAGGCAAGAGAGGGAAGCCAGAAGGTGGGGATGTGAGTGAGAAAAAGCAAGTAGCATGAGGCATCGGCCCCACACAGGAGGAAGGATGGCTGAAGAGAAACCCAGGTGGGAGTCTCCAGGTGGGGGGAGTTGAGACAAAGCTGAGCAGGGGCTGCAGACCACCAGGAACAACCTAGGAATCCCTGGGAGAAGACCAGAACAAAACATTGGATGGGAGGCTGATGGAAAATTCCAGAAGTGTCCAGACTTTTTCCACAGGAAAAGGCACCAGCCCTGGGAGAGTAAGGGACAGGTGCCATGTGTGGTAGGGAGTGCTCTGTCATGGGCAGTGCTCAGGAGAAGATGCTAGAGAACCGCAGAGGTGTTCTTTGCTGCAGCAGAGCCCATAAGCTGCACACTGCAAGCTTCAGACAGTGGCTGAAGTGCCTGAATCACACCAAAGGCCTGGATTCTGTCTCCTCTGCCCTCCAGGGTGTTGGCTTCCTCCTGAGTCTGGCCCCCGGTGCTCACAGGATTTATGCCGGCAGCCAAGAGAGAAGAAAGGCTGAGTGCCCTCATGTCACCTGGTGCTGCCCCAAGAGCTTGGAGGCCCGGAGGCCCGGGGGCTGAGACCAGTACGGGACTCTGTGAGGATCACCTGTGAGACGGGACCCTGTCCCGAGAGGTGAGGCTGGGTGGCTTCTCGGGTCCCTTCATCCAAAGGGTCCTGTGACCCTAAGTATGGATCACTCGCCTAGTGCCCAGTGGTCCAAGACACAAGTGAGGCACTAGTCTGGCTGTATCCTGGATGCCCGCTTAGGCCAAGGCTTGCGTCTGGTAGCTGCTTCAAGGTGGACGGACTGGGAGGTAGCCTCACTGGCTCCTGGGGACTCTGCTGGGTTGATTTCCATGTTCCCTGTGCTTCCCACGTTCGCAGCACACACTCGCCTTCTATGGGAGCTGAACTAGCTCCCTGCCAAGGTCCAGTTATCACTTGGATTGTTGCTCTTTCAATTTTCTTCTACTGCACTAGGGTCCTTTCAGGGAGCTGGGAGATGCGCTGTTTTCCTGGCATGGATGGTTCTATAACCCTGAGTGTTCACCGATGAGAGCAGTTCCAAGGCTATGGAGAGCACTTTATTCACCTGTGCCTATCACAGGTGATGACTGCAACTGTGAATCATTTCCAAGGAAGCAAGAGCTGTGGGAAGGCCACAGACGGGCCTCTTCACGGGCTTCTCGGTTTGTCCTCACATTTACTTTTGAAGTAATAGCTACCATGGAGGTGGACCGCACCTCTCCCCCGGCCTGTGGGCTCCTGGCTCTCTCCCCTGTATAGGGCAAGACCTGAGCACATTGCGATTCACCACAACGCTCACCCATCTCTTCTCTGTTCACCTAGGAAATTATGGACCCTCTCTCCTCGGAGGTGTTGTAAAGTGGGGTGTGTGTATGTGTGTTCCTCAGAGGTGTTGTAAAGCCAAGTTTGTGTGTGTGTGTTCCTCGGAGGTGTTGTAAAGTCAGGGGTGTGTGTGTGTTCCTCAGAGGTGTTGCAAAGCTGTGCATGTGTGCACACTCCTCAGGTGTTGTAAAGCTGGGTGTGTATATGTGTGTGCACCCGTGTGTGAAGGAGCTCTGCTGGCAAGACCTGAGATCTGGGGGGTGTGTGTGTGTCCTGGGATCAGGCCACATCGTACTGGGGAGACTGGAGCCAGCCCCTCCACTGGAGCAGGCCCCAGAGTGGATGGAGCTGCCGCAGTGGACTCACATGGTTCCTGCATCTGCAAATGGAGGCCGTATACATTTAAATGTGACGAGAAGCCATCTGAAAAGCCACTATTTTGAATTGATTTATTTAAATTTTTACAGAAACCTGATTAGAGTTAAGTATGTAATTGTAAGTCCAGTAACAACTCTACAAAAACGCACATACAATGCCAGAACTCCTTGAAAGTAATATCGTATTCTCATTTTGCATAAAACATGCATTAATATCAACTGCCACATGTTGGCCAAAATCAGTCTCTACAAGAAGAGACGGTCCAATACAGTCAATAAGAAAACTAGTTGTGAACAACAGGTTTAAAAAAAAAAAAAGAGGTTTTCTGGTTAACGTGAGAGGAACAGTACCTTTCCTAAAACAAGCCCTTCAGCACTCGGGGTTTGCTTGCGCTGCACAGGGATGCTGAGACTTGGTCCTGACCTGTCATAAGAAGGAAGGAACTTTCTGGTGGTTAAATCATATGCCTGAGATGATAGAGCCTTTCAGGCCATAATGGTATACAACTAGTATCACCTTGCAGAGAGGGGTTCAAAAATCCTCAGGCTTGGAACAGAGAGCTCCCAAGCTGAGGGTGGCGGCCCTCTCGGAGATGCCCGGAGCTCTGGCCCTGGCCACTTCAGCCTTCCACAAGGCCAGCTCAGAGCACACACGCCTCTCCTGTGGCCACGAGATCTTCCCGCTCCACACATCACTCTTCCTGGGGATCTGGAATTAGGAGGTCTGAGGCAGAAAAACATGAACTGTACTATTTCTTGAAGGCCTTTGCCTTCTGTAGGCCGAGTTCACCATACTGAGGGATCGGTGGGTACTTATGACTGCTGGACACACAAAAAATATTAATATACACTTGTGGCCCCAAAGCCTCAAATGCTTATAGTCACACACCTCAAAGTGTGTTGTCTACCATCAGGAAAGACCATGCTCCTCCAGAGGGAGAGAGCAGCTGAGGGCTCTTGTTTATTGAAAGGTGTTTTCCACACAGACTGAGGGGCTTTAAAGACACGTCAAACCAACTGAAAGGACATCCCCTCAAATACGGGCTTTTGTACAATACCCCGTGAGGTTCTTCAAAAGATCTCACACTTATTAGGGACTCAGCTGCGGACTGACATTAGGGACTATTCTTTACTTAAAGCTCATTATCTGCGCGGCCTGGGGCCTTGTCTGGGATCTCCTCCAGTCTGCCTCTCCCAAAACAGGGCACTCACTGGCCCAGCTCCTTACAAGCAGGCTAAGCCAGTATGTTTTTTCTTCAGCACAGATTTAAGGGGGAAATAATTTACTGGGCTTCTAGTAACATTTTCTTAACAGAACAATATCAAAATAGGTCTATTCTTAATATATGCTTATGAATATCCCTGATAATATAAAGAAACTCGGAGGACTTCGTAAACCACCAAGATTTCACAGGGTAGTACCCGGTCTATTTTCTAGGCAGCAGAGAGGGACTAGTCTTGATATAATGGCAGATTTTCTCCAGGAAGCCCTGTGAGCACTACAGTACTGAAATTCTAATATTCTAGTGTCAGTAGATTTGTGAATGACATTTCCACTTTAAATTTATTAGTAAAATTTGTAACAAAGGTAGGCTTCCTCAATCCTGCCATCAGCCAACCTCCTTGCCTGTGACACACATCTAGACCAAAAAGCTGCAGTCCTGGCTAACTCTGGAGGGTCAGCCTAGAAGAAGCAAGCTCTGAGGTCCCTTCTAGGCCATGACCAAACTTCAGGAAACAGGGACAAGGGAGGGAAGCAGACCAGGCTTGAGGAAGCTTTGACCCAAGGCACCACGATCCGAGGGGTGAGGGGGCCTGTGGAGCTGACAGGAGGGCTTCTGCAACGCTCCTCAAAGCAGGTCCTGGAAGACAGAGGCTGTGGCAGAGTAGACACACTTGGGAGTTAAAAGAACAAATCATTAGGGGGATAAAAAAAGATAAGTTTACTTTTTCAAAACCAAATCAAACTTCTTGAAAGTTCTGAACAAATAACCCTGGCTAGACCGGGGTGGGGTAGGGGAGCTCAAGTCTGTGGAATGAGTTGCATTTAGCTGAGTCAGAAAGAAGAATGCTGGTTGTGAAATCAGCATAAACATTGTGGCTACTGTCGTTAAGGAGAGTGAAGGAAGCTCAAGGCTGGAGGAGGCGGCCTCTTTTATTCCTGGAACAGGAAGTGGGTCTTCCCCCGCCTGGATAGAAGGCGCCGCACTCCTCTCTAGCTGCAATAATACTGCATCCCGTCCACTCTTCTTCTCTTTTTTGACTGAAATTCTTCAAAGAACTGCTGGATGTCCTCTCTCTTAACCACCTGTGGATAGAAAGCAAAGATTAGGAAAGGCAGCCACATTACAGAAGAGCCGTCAGTCACAGTCAAGTCCAACAACATCGGTGATGAGGGTTATTCCAGTGCCTAGTTATCCTCTCTCTGCTGCACAGATGCCCTCATCCAGGCTCAGACTGGCTGGGTCAGGGTCTCATAGTAAGCACATAGCACACTGGTGCCGAGTGTGGGGTCCACCGCCACCTTTGGGTTCCTCATTGAAATGAGACAAAAGGGGGACTTCCATGTGGTCCGGTAGGTTAGGGATCTGTCTTGCAGCGCAGGGGATGTGGGTTCAATCCCTGGCCAAGGAACTAAGACTCCACATACTGTCCAGCACTAGGCCCGAACACCACAGCTAGAGAGCTTGTGCACAGCAAGGAAAGATCCTGCATAATGCAACTGAGACCCAATGCAGCCAAATACATAAAATTTTTTTTTTTTAACGGAGAGATGAAAGCAGTACCCATCTAACAGGACCATTTGAAGAGCAGATGAGATGTAATGCCTGTGAAAGCCCTGCCTGGCGCAGAGTAGGCTCTCTATGAATACTGTCAGCTGAAAAGAGAAGTGACAGAACCAGCATGAACACTGAGGCCCCAAGGTCTCCTTGAGGACACTGTGCTCCCTCGAGACACGGCTATCCTGGGAATGTCCCTCAGTTCTGCACAAGCACCCCAGCAAACAAAGATGGCTTTTTTGACACTTGTGCTCTCTCCTCTATACTGAAGAAAAAAAAAAAAGGAGGAATCCAAAATTAAAGACATTTGCTATATAAACAGAAAAATAATTGGCAAAAACTATGGAAGCAGTACTTTCAAGTCAATGGAATATCCATGTTATACAATAACAATGAGAAATTTATCTTGAATTTTATTGGAAAAAGGATTAGAACATCACACAAAAGTGTTTATGATTATCAGCAAAATAGAACATTAAAACTAAGGAAATAAGGGGGAATATGGATTAAAAAAGTAAACCGGGATGACCCAGAAGGAGTTCCTGCTTACTCCAAGAGGGAGTTTGTGCCACAATTGACAGGTTTGTTGCTGTGGGTCTTGCTTTTTATTACTTATTGACCAGGATCCTAGTTCCTCGACTGACCAGGGATGGACCAGGGATGGACCCGTGTCTGCTGCTTTCAGACCGCTGGACGCCAGGGAAGCCCTGATGAGATGTGTAATTACAAAGGCAGCACACTGTTACCAACAAGATTTTTAATTTTGTAACATTCTTATTATCATGAGGAAATAAAGGTGGAGTATGGAGAGGAAAAGAGAAAAAGCAAGCACTGGAATGCAGGGACCAAGGAGGAGAAAGAGAAGGAAAAGAGAATACAAATACTTGTGTGTAAAGTGAAAACTTCCTTCTCCTCTCCCCAGGAGTGAGAGTACAAACATCCCCAAGAGGCAAAGCCAACCTGAATAACTCACTGGGGTAAGATACTGACTAATCCTTGAAAGAAGTTCACATTTTGTCAGTATTCTACCAGACTGGTAGCTGACGCTGGCCTCACAGGCACTGAGAATAAGCTGGAGGTCAACCAGTGGGAATGAGAAGCCCTCACAGACTCAGGATGGAGACGGCCAACACACACTGAGGTTACCGCGGCTCAGAGTGCTGAGCTGCTGGGCTTGGCAATGTCCACTTATAAACGCTAACAGGTAGGATGCTAGGGAGTTCCGACGTGAAGCCTCTGTCCCTCGCTTGGATCACAGATATTAAACACTGAAAGGCAAGGCAAGGCAACCATTTCTCTGGCAAGGATACAGTAAGAGGAGACTTAAGAGCCCACAAACTATAGAGTGTGTCATTTTTAGTTTCCAGACCTCCTCAAATGGTCACAGCCAACAGAAACAGTAGAAATGCTAAAGAATATGTTTATTAAGTCACTAAGTTGTGTCCAACTCTTCTGCGACACCATGGACTGTGTACCGCCAGGCTCCTCTGTCCATGGGATTCTCCAGGCAAGAATACTGGAGTGGGTTGCCATTTCCTTCTCCAGAGGATCTTCCTGACCCAAGGATCGAACCTACATCTCCTATATTGGCAGGCCAGTTCTTTATTGCTGAGCCACTGGAGAAGCCCTAAAAATACTTGGGTCCAGTAATAAAATCATTTTATTGGTTTGTCTCAGAAAATGTGTAGTTTCTAAGTTTCTTTTTTAAGTCAGACACAAACATTAAATAAAGGGCAGGCCATTATTTGACAACATCTAGACCTTATTATGAAAAAGAAAAAGAAAAAAAAGCAAACAAACAAAAAACAGACCATATTATGGACAAACGCAACCAAAGCAGACAAGCTTTATGACAACTTAAGGTGTTTGTAAAGATCTAGTTAGTAATATTGAAAACAAACAATAAAGAATTTTTCTGTCTTTCAAATCATCACATAGGATTTAAAAATTACCTCAGACTCATTAAGAATGGCTCCAGTGATAACAAAGATCCATATGTTGAAGACACGTGTGAATACTCTGGATAAAGTTGTTTCAAATGTGAAAAACAAAAGACACCACACCTACTTTTTTCTTGTGTGTAATTTTAAGTGTGTGTGAAACAAAATCAATAATGAGCACAGCAACCACACACTACACAGAAGGAGAAGCACAAGTGCACGCTCCGACACTGCTGACTGACACAGCTGGGAGACCTGGAACGGCCACTAACAGTGCAGAGCTTAAAACAGTTACACCCGTGGACGCTTGCAGTGCCGGCGAGAGAAGGCGGAGGCCACATTAAGCAGAGGACAGCCTCTGCAACAGAAATGAGAATAACTGACAGTTAAGAGCTGCTGGGAAACAAAAGGACATAAACAGTGACAACGAGGAACATTCTCTAAAAATGAGCAAACCATTTCAGAAGGCTCTTTACCCTCAGACTCCACAATTCATTCTGCCACAAGACAGCAGTGCCAGCTATCCAGGCAGCTACAAGTCCTTCCCACAGTGATGAGAAAGCGCTCGGCCTGCAAAGACTTCTCCCAAGAAAGCAAGTCTCAGGGCGTGTCCTAAGTGTCTGTCAGATCCAGGTCTGACTTCGTTAGTCTGTCTGGCGGTAGCAGAGCAGAACATTTACTGTCCAGAAGGACAGCTGGAGGCCATGAAGAGAAAAGTTAAGTTTTATTTTATATCTCCCTTTCGAAGATAGAAAAGTATTTTAGAAAAAAATTCCATCATAAACACATATGAGTAGTAAAGAGCTAGGAAGTATTTGAAAATTCATCTGGAGAACTATTTTACAAGATTAGACACTGTAGGGACTCCCCTACTGGTCCAGTGGTTAGGAATTCACCTTCCAGTGCAGGGTATGTGGGTTTGATCCCTGGTCAAGGAACTAGATCCACATGCCCAGGTGGGCATCTAAGCCCACGTGCTGAAACTAGACAAAAGTACAACTCAGACTGACAGAACCAAATCAATAAATAAATGAATTTTAAAAAAAAAGATTACACATTATAGAGTTAGTGTCACTCTTAAAAGTTGTTAGACTGTCCTAACCAGCAAGACAAATATTTTAGCCCCCAATTATCAAGTTGTTTTATTCTAAACTATAGAACCCCAAATCACAGAAAAGAGGTCTGGCTTAAATTTTTTTCCTGACTGGTCATTTTTGCTTCCTCCTCCAAGAAATCCTGCTGGATGATCAGGACTGGGAGAATCAGTATGGCCAATCCAATGGCCCCTCCTAAGCTACCACTGCTCTCTCAAGATCCTGGGTGACTATTCCATCCCTCATCTGGAGGCTTGGGCAGGACTCCTAATGCGGCTAGTCTGGTGGTGTTTCGCTACTATTCATCTCCCTTCCCTCTACCTGTACTACACTCTCAGTCACCTTTTTCATCAGAGAAAATGAAATATGGAAAATAGTATGAAGGCCCCTCAAAAAAAGAAACAGAACCACCATGTGATCCAGTTAATTACTTCTAGGTATATATCCAGGACAGTAAAGAATCTGCCTGCAATGCGGAAGACCTGGGTTTAACACCTGGGTTGGGAAGATGCCCTGGAGGAGGGCATGGCAACCCTCTCCAGTATTCTTGCCTGGAGAATCCCCAGGGACAGAGGAGCCTGGCCAGCTACAGTCCATGGGGTCTCAAAGAGTTGGACACGACTGAGCAACTCAGCACAGCACAGCACACAGGTATATATACAAAGAAAACAAAAACACTAATTCAAAAAGATACATGTACCCCAATGTTCAGAGCAGCATTACTTATAATAACCAAGATATGGAAGCAACTTAAGTGTCCATCAAGAGATGAATGGCTAAAAAAGATATTGTATGTATATACACACAAACACACACACCAAGGGAATATAGCTAATATTTTATAATGATTTTAAAAGGAGTAACCCTAACCTATAAAAATATTGAATTATTATGCTGTACACTTGAAAGTAACATAAAACTGTAAATCAACTGCACTTCAAAAAAAAAGAAACTTTATTCAAAACATACAGGGCTATGATTAAAATTCGTTAACTCTACTTACTGTGCCTTCATCAGCAAATCTCTTGAGATAGTCTTTAAGTTCAGTCTTCAAGTCATTGTATTCTAAATCAAAACAACAAAGCAAAGGACACAGACTTCAGACAATCCATTTGCATTTAGGAACAAAAGATTCCCTGACCATTAATATTTGAGTATTTTAATAGTTTATCTATTTTTTTTCAAGTGAAATCTGCATAGAAATTTGTTCTCAATTTCTCCCCAATTCCCTCACTTTGACATCTGGGAACCCTTTTTCATTAAATAAACCCGCGAGGAACAGATACTCCCACTCCCAAAAAGACTGTTGTTTAGTCGCTACGGCTTATCCAACCCTTTGCAACCCCATGAACTACAGCATGGCAGGCTTCCCTGTCCTTCACTATCTTCTGAAGCTTGATCAAACTCATGTCCATTGAGTCAGTGATGCCATCCAACCATCTCATCCTCTGTTGCCCCCTCTCCTCTTGCCCTCTTTTCCAATGAGTTGGCTCTTTGCATCAGCTGGCCAAAGTACTGGAGCTTCAGCTTCAGCATCAGTCCTCCCAATGAATATTCAGGGTTGATATCCTTTAGGATTGACTAGTTGATCTCCTCACAGTCCAAGGGATTCTCAAGTCTTCTCCAGCACCATGATTCGAAAGCATCAATTCTTTGGCACTCAGCCTGCTTTATGGTCTAACTCTCACATTCATACATGACTACTGGAAAAACCATAGCTTTGACTATATGGGCCTTTGTCAGCAAAGTAAAGTCTCCACTTTGAAATATGCTGTCTAGATTTGTCATAGCTTTTCTGCCAAGGAGCAAGCGTCTTTTAATTCTGTGGCCACAGACACTGTCTGCAGTGATTCTGGAGCCCAAGAAAATAAAATCTGTTGCTACAGCCGAGAATTTTTTAAAAGGTTTCCCATCTGTAATTCTAGTGCTAAAGTATCTTGGACTTGTCAAACATTAAGTTTTAAAATTCATCTCACTTAACAATTTGTATTATATACATGGAAACTTGAGGGTTATATCCCTCAAGTTATATACTCTATCCCCAAAAAGCTTTTAGTCTAATAAAGGCAAAAGGAAATTAATCAAATAGTTACATGCGCAAGACAGAAATAACCACTGTCAGAAAAGGGGTACAAAAGTGGTGGCATCCGAGTAAAAACCGTCTAGGACAGAAATCACAAAAATAAGTTGGGCATGCTGGGGGAAAAAATGTAAAAGCCTGCAATTAAGGGTTTGGGAATATTTTCCCTTCTAGTGGGTTTCCTGTGAACCACTGAAGCATCTCAACAACTGTCAAAAAGATGGCATGTAATGTTCAATGAAAATTGTTTCAATGAATGGAAAAAGAAATTGATTTCTTCTTATTCTATACTTACACATCTACCCTTAATCAAAACAGCATGTTATGGTTTCTCAAGCATGCAATTATTCTAGCATTTAACCCTGACTCAATGGAAATGGTAGCTAAATACTCAGCAATGTTACAATCAAGCAAGTATAAGTGAGGCTTACTATACAATTCCAAATTTAAGCCATTTTTAGTTGTTCTCCTTCTATATAATTTTTTAATGGTGAAGGAAACTTCATGAACTTTATGAATTTTCACAAACAATATTTACCACAAATAAGTTCCACTTGCTGGACTCTGTTCATGCTATTAAGGGTGTCCATTAGAGGGTCTCTCCTGTCAGTTGCCTGGTCAACCTTGCCTTTGTTTTCATAAGCCAGAACTGTGTCATACTCATCTGTCAGGAACAGGACATCTAGATCGCCATACATTTTCTTTAAAAAATAAAACCAGTTTCCCCATTAGAACTGTATGTCATTCTCAGAAAGTCGATCTCATGAGAATCACCAAAAATTTGTTCAAGTTTTCTAATATCCAGAAAAACCCCAGCCTTTCAGCAGAGCTGCTTGAAGGATTTATTCTTTCTGCCCAAATTTCTCTTAGAAATCTCCCAACTTCCAGTGGATACTGCACGATCTAAGAGATTTTTATTTAAAAATCAACTTACTGTAACTTTCAAGAAATTTGTGTTTCCAAGTAATTCTATGATATAGAAAAGCTATTTTCCACTGAAATGAAGATAAGTAAATAAGAAGTACTGCATCATTCTTAACTGCTTCCATAAACATTCAGACTGCAAACACTAATTCATAAATTTGCTTAACATTAAAAAAAAAACTTACGTTCCCTATACTCTAATATCAATTTCATAAATAAACTTTCCAGGTGTTCTTATTTTAGGCATCTGTCCACAAAACACTTAATGTTGAACATGATCTGGTACTTACCATACAGTCTTTGCAGGTACACAACTTGCTACGCCAGTTCAGGGGCCAATAGGTGGCAGTGTCTTTCTTTATAAACTGCTTAACTTTAAGCTCCTGAAGTTTGCAGCCAGACTGTGATTCTGTGTTGAGACGCTGATTCTGAAATGCTTTCTGAAATTAAGTTTTGAAGTGTGTATTTTAAACTATCATCGTTTTCAAAGTTTAGATTTTGTAAAAGGATTTCTTTTAGGCAAAAGGTACAACTGAAATCCAAAGCTACATAGCTTACAGAATTAATTTTGCTTAAGTTTTATTTTACAGCTCAGATTTCATTTTGTTACCTGGAGATCAGATTCAGAACTAGAGCTGGTACATGGTTCGTTTGTCTGCTCTGCTTTAACTTCCTTCACAATAGCCTTTCCATGTTCTGGAACATCCTCTTCAAGGGCATTGTCTTGATGAGCTCCATTTTCAGTTTTGATAACTTCTTGATCACCTACTCCATCAACATTCAGCACCAACCCATCATCTTCAGTAGTTACTTTGGTTACTGTAGGTTCAATGAAAACACACATACACACACATATCCACACCAGTGAGACAATGAAATCACTTAGTTTGATTAAAAAATACTTCAGAATCTGGAAAAGGAGAGAGTTAACCTTAATCTCTGGAATAATGAGAAAGGAAATAACACTTTTTTATGCCTGCCTATTCTAAAGTGTCAAATAACAGAAAATTTAAAAATATCCATCACTGGTGGGAAGGGTGGGTTCAAGAGGGAAGGGATATATGCGGCTCAATGGTGGAGAATCTGTCTGCCAATGCACGAGATGCAGGAGATGCAGATTCAATTCCTGGGTCAGGAAGATCCCCTGGAGGAGGAACTGGCAACCCACTTCAATATTCTTGCCTGGAAAAGCCCATGAACAAAGCCTGGCAGGCTATAGTCTGTGGGGTCACATGACTGAGCAACTGAGTACGCATGCATGTGCAACAGACACTGTAGAGCCTCTCAGAGCTGATTCACTTCACTGTGCAGCAGAAATTAACAGAACATTGTCAAGTAATTACACTTTAGTAAAAAACAAAATGTGAACCAAGAACAGAAAAAAAAAAACCATCTGGAAAAAAGAGCTAAAAAAAAATATATCCATCACTACCTTAAATATTTTATATGTAAATGAGAAAGGAAAATACTATAGATGTTAAAGACCCAGGGACACCAAAGAAGCAAGAGGCAATAGGAAGAGATTTAGCTGCAAACACAGGAGAAGGGTAGTTTTGCAAAAACAACAGCTTTTCTTTAGGCGAGGAGGAAATTAGAAAGGACGCTTGCAGAGACAGAAATGACAGAGAGCAGAGAAATGACAAGGGAACTCACACTGGAGGATGGCTTTTCAGTTTATTAGGAAATGAGGCCATCTGCTGACAGGGAAGGAAATGAAGAAGGGGCAGAGGGGAAGGGTTAAGAAAATCCAGTGAATGAGAAAAAGATTCAGGTCCAGCCGAAAGTGAGACGTAATTGAAAAGGATATGAACAGGTTGATTTGTGCTGATGTATGGTAGAAACCAACACGGTAATTATAAAGTAATTATCCTTCAATTAAAGATAAATAAATTTTTTTAAAAACACACATACAAAGCATATGAACAGAAAGAGGACACACCAAGTACAAGAACTTGGAGACAAAACAAAAACACAGGATGCTGCTCGAGGTTTGTATGGTGAAGTGTTCGCTAAAGGTGAGAAGGGCAAGAAATTATGAGGCCAGAACAGATACAATGAATTACTACCATTTAAAAAATAAACACATATAACATTAAGAGTAAAATAAAGTATTTCAGTACTTTGGCCACCTCATGTGAAGAGTTGACTCACTGGAAAAGACTCTGATGCTGGCAGGGATTGGGGGCAGGAGAAGGGGATGACCGAGGATGAGATAGCTGGATGGCATCACTGACTCGATGGACCTGAGTCTGGGTGAACTCCGGGAGTTGGTGATGGACAGGGAGGCCTGGCGTGCTGCAATTCATGGGGTCGCAAAGAGTCGGACACAACTGAGCAACTGAACTGAACTGAAAATATTTCATACTTAAGAACATTCATTACTAATTAGTGGTTTGGGGTCAATTTCTTAAGTATAGTAAAAGCATTAGATGACAAACTGTCACCACCTCCTCCTCAACCAATAGCATGTTTTATATTTAAGAACAACTTGTTTGGGTTCTGTTATCTTCCAAAATCCCCTTAAAAACTTCTTTCTCCATTTTCTCCAATTCTGGTCTCATCCATAATCTGCATCATGCCATTTAAGTACAAATTGGTTCTTGGCAGTCTCCCAATCTATCTATAAGCACCTTGTGGAGAAGGAACAGATCTTGTACTTTTTTCTACACCATAGAGTCTCTTAAAAATGGAACTCTGTCCAATGTTATGTGGCAGCCTGGATGGGAGGAGAGTTTGGGGAAGAATGGACACATGTATATGTATGGCTGAGTCCCTTTGCTGTTTACCTGAAACTACCACAGCATTGTTTGTTAGCCATTCCCCTCATAAAATAAAGGAAAAGTACACAGTGAAAAACATCGTAGCTAAAACTTAGATACTGAACAAACTGTACTGATTTGTATTGTGGCCCAGGTTGGAGGCATGCCAACTCCACAGAGACTCTTACCTGCCAGCTGTGCAGCATAAGCCCACAAGAAAGAACAGCGCTTCATACAAGCCTGGCACACCATCTCTTGGAAATCCCCACTCTCAGGAGGAATGGCGCCAAGATGCTGTGAACACAGAAAACCAAGTTATTTTCCTTATGATCACCAAGTTGTCCAAAAAGTTCATTATTTTATAAAATATTGCAACAGTACATTGATCATATCTGTAGTATTTTTTATAAGAGCAGTGATAATGTGAAATATAATTTAATTCCAAAAGACAAGATCTTTTTGGGACTTCTCTGGTGACCCAGTGGCTAAGACTCTGTGTTTCCAATGCCAAGGGCTTCAGTTCAGTCCCTGGTTAGGAAACTAGATTCCATATGCCACAACTAAGATCAGACTCAGCCAAATAAATAAATATTAAAAAAAAAAAGACAAGATCTTTTCTTTTTTGTAAAGACAACGGGTTTAAAAGGTCAAAGCTCTCCTTACCCTTCCATGGAACCAATCTTCACAGACTATACACTGGATCATCTCATCTGGAATCTAACATAGAAAAGCAATTTGTTTGTTAATGGTTACAGTGAATTCATGGGGTTCTCAAGACAAGAACACAGCCATTCCCTTCTCCAGGGAAGCCTGGTGTACTGAAGTCCATGGGGTTGCAAAGAGTCAGACATGACTTAGCAACTGAACTGACTGACAATGAACTCTGGAATTTCAAAGTAAATCTGGCACACATTAGAATCAGATATTAAATAATTCTCTACCAATTCTGTAAGGCCACTGCTGCTGCTGCTAAGTCACTTCAGTCGTGTCCAACTCTGTGCGACCCCACAGACGGCAGCCCACCAGGCTCCACCATCCCTGGGATTCTCCAGGCAAGAACACTGGAGTGGGTCACTAACCACATGCAAAAAATCAAGGAGACAGGGAGAAACAGCAATTCAAAGGGTCAAAGAAGTTCTTTCCCCATGAACTGGGGCTATAAAAGGATTACACTGAGATAAGCACTTTGTGAGTAATTATCAACACTTTCATATCAGTTACTTACTATCTGATTCCCACAAAACTTTATGAATAAGTAATATATTTTCATTTCACACATAAACCCAGGCCCAGGGAGGTAATGTGAATTGTAGCAAGTTGCACAGTGAATTACAGAATTTTGTCTTTGTCAAAAGAAAAGGAAACTAGAAATTGAAGCACACATTCACTCACTTATATGTGCACAGAAAAAGGTCTAAAAATATATACACCAAAAGTGTTAACAGTGGTTACGTCTGGGAGGTAAGAAGGTACAGGAATGAGGAAGAACAACAATTCTTTTAAAATTTTGCATACACCTCTAATTGAAGTTTTTAAGCGAATCCAGTTTGTGCACCCTATTTTCTTTCCTTGCAGGAATGCGAGAAGTTGAAGGTCATTTTCTGGAAAGTATTCAGAGAAAAGGACCAAACAGGCAGGAAAAGAGAGGGGAGAAGGAAAAAAGTTCTGGCCTTGATAAAGTCCTGTCCAGAATTTCTCATGATGTAAGAAAGAGAAAAATAGTTGGGCTCTGTACTACTTGTAGCTTCAGGTCAGAGTCATAAGAAGGGATAAATCTAGAATACTTTCACAATCC
This sequence comes from Budorcas taxicolor, assembly GCF_023091745.1. Lineage (NCBI taxonomy): Eukaryota > Metazoa > Chordata > Mammalia > Artiodactyla > Bovidae > Budorcas > Budorcas taxicolor. The sequence continues at coordinate 74,128,730 of NC_068930.1, read as the reverse complement.
CCAAATCCCTGCTGAACAGCTAAAGAGCCAAATATGACAAGAGGCTGGGAAGTGAAGGCTGGAGATGACACAGTCCTGGTGCTGACCTCCAAATCTCTTACCTCATCTTCAGGATCAGGGTAAGGTCTCTTGCAAATGCAGTACAATCCAAAAAAGTTGTCATTGTACTTATTGCCAGAATTTATTTTTGCTTTGTCCTGAAAGATATTAATTTCAATATAAAACATGGCCTAACTTTATAATTTCATGCATCATGGAATTTATGCATTCAATAAATTTGTGCACTAAATATCTGTACCCCCTCCCTCCCCTGGAAGCTAGTCTTCAAAGTACAAAGGAAAAAATTTATTACTTTATAAGTAATACTTTCTCCAGGATACAAGGGAAAAATAAAATTTATTTTCTATACCTTCTTTGTACCAATTGGGGGAGAATGAATCATAAATATTAACTATCAACCTATGGAAGCTGACACTCGTCTAGAATTTCAAAATATTTCTTAATGCCCAGCTATGATAGTCAAAGCCCCCAAATTACTAGGAGGTGAAAAGTAGGCAAAGAAGTTGTCTAAAAATAATCTTTGAAGGAGGGAAAGAGCATGACAACTTAAGCAATTAGGACTGAATACTGTAAAGTGACCTCCCTGGTGGCTCAGACGGTAAAGCATCTGCTTACAATGCGGGAGACCCAGGTTCGATCCCTGTGTGGGTAAGATCCTCTGGAGAAGGAAATGGCATCCCACTCCAGTATTCTTGCCTGGAAAATCCCATGGACGGAGGAGCCTACAGTCCATGGGGTCTGTACAGGCTACAGTCCATGGGGTCACAAAGAGTCGGATATGACTGAGCGACTTCACACACTGTAAAGTCCCTTATTTTCTGTTTCATTTTTGGTATTTCACTTAAGTTATTGTAGAAGATAGTCTTTATTATCCAAAAAGCAGTGAAAAACTTTTGCAAAAGCCCATGCTCATTATTGCCCAGTTTTATTTATTGTTTTAAAAGTCATACCCTTTTCTTTAAAAAGCCTTAGAGCATGAGCACAATCAACACAACTGAACCTGAATCACTTTAGAACACTACCCCCAAAACCTTTCATATTAATTACAATCTATAGGTAGGCTCTGAACAGGTTGCTTAGCTTTCCAACAAATAAAAAACTGGGCTACAGTCTAACATTGATTTGCCCATTGGCAAAGAAGAAGCATAGAACTTCCTTTTTGAAAATTCTTGGTTTTATCCCCTAGGACAAATACAAATCTTAGCTACTTTTCATGCATTTATCGTTTACTGTGGTTACTTACAGGAAACAATTTGCATTCCAAATTTTTAAACTTGCTGTTTCCACAATCACAACGAAAATTTCTGAAAGAAAGGAGGAAGAGCCAATTTTAATTTTTCTTCTAAATGTAAGGACTACTCTTTACATTCATATCATAGCCTCTTCCCTTTCAATTAGCTTCTAGGATCTAAAAATTGGACTTGGTTGTTGTTCATGTATCCAATCCGCAATTTTCCCAAGCATATTACAATAAAAGATTTAATAATTCTATAAATTAACATGTGTGTGCTGTGTGCCCAGTCATGTCTGACTCTTTGCGATCCCACGGACCGTAGCCCACCAGGCTCCCCTGTCCATGGAATTCTCCGGGTAAGAATACTGGAGTGGATTGCCATTTCCTTCTCCAAGAAATTAACATGCATAAAGACAAATATCTGTATCTCACACACACACAGTGGAAGGATAGCAGGAGTAGTCTGAGTTTGCCTCATAATTATATTTTAAAAGTTCCCCTGGAAGAACTGTTCTTTCCGATTACATTATCTAAAACAACTGCATTAAATTTTACCAGGGCACAACTACTCTGAATGCAAAAACATGATTAAGAAAAAAAGTGCAACTGGAAAAGAATCTAAACATTTGAAAAGCATCCAGCATCAATCTCTGACCAGTTTACCTTTTCGTGTACAGCTCAAATAGTTTATGACTTCCATGACATTCGTAACTGCAAGCCAGGCAAATTCCTGCCGGTTCTTCTCCCTCTGGAGTGCAGGTACTGCAGGCATACAGTGCTTGTCTCTTTACTGAACCCTAAAGACAGCCCCAAAATGGAAAAAGACCGGAATCTGATGAAACACTGGCAGAGCGACCTAATGCCCATACTATGATCTGAGAAATAACTGAAATCAGATGATCTGTGGTCAAGATCTTCCTGTAAAAGCCACTGAGACTAATAAAAAAGCATATACAATAGAATACCAAAACACTGTTGCAGGTTTCATACACGTTTCATATAACTTTTTCTCAAAGTGACAGAAGTTAACATTTTTAGTCAGCTGTGAATAAACCGGTCTGCTTAACTATTTTAACACATGAAAATACAGGAGAATGTGTGTAAGCTTATGTAAGGAATAATCATACTTTAATTTTGGAAAATGCTTGTGATTCCACCAAAGAGAAAACCAGTGCATTAAAAATGAATCCCTTTGATTTTAAGATGTATGCTGACATATTTAGAGTTGAAGTGTCATGGTCTGAAATTTATTTTCAACTGGTTCAGGAAACAAAAACAAAGTATATTACAGTGAAGAAGTAAAAGATAAAACAAATGTGGTAAAATATTAAAAAGTGAATATATGTGAAGGTACACAGGTGTTCATAATATTATTTTTTCATTTTAACTGTAGACTTTAAACATTTCAAAATAAAAAGTTGAGAGAAAAGCAAATCCTGATAATGGCTGCCATCTTCTGAGAAGAAGGGAGTCCCAGGAAAGCTTCTGTGATGCTGGTAATGTTCTATTTCTTGATCTGTGTGGTATGTACCTGCAGGTGTTTTCAGTTTTGCTTTCCCAAGACTTATACATGGTTTCTTCACTTTTCCACGTATTTTACAACAATACAAAAAAATTTTTTAAGGAAGTCTGTTTTAAAAATCTAACTACCTTTCAAAAATAACTTACAGGCTTTTTTAAAAAAGGCAAACAGAGAAAAAGTTGTTCCAGTGGCGACCAAAGGTTTTAAAATATCAGCCAACATTAAATACCTCTGAAGCCAGGTGTATTAAAAAAAAAAAAAATCTAACCACTTTGCAGTGTAAACTCAACTGGTCATTGATGACAACTGGTATTGTGATCTCAAGCCACACCACGTAAAGACCCCATGTCTCTCTCCCCATCCTGCAATGTTCCACTCCACCTGCCTGGAAGATAACCTTCTTCCTATCAAGTACCATCTCTCATCAGTTTTCTTCTACCCACCTTTCTCCATTTTTGAACCTAGAAACATAGAATGAGTCACCAAACACTACGTCACAGCCCCTCCAGTCCTTGTTCCCACCATCTTCCGAATGCCATCTCTCCTCCCCTCCTTTCCTTTGCCAGTGCCACCAGCTGTTCGGGTTCCGGTCTATCCCCCTGGGGGGCCAACGGCAGAGAGACGTGGTACTTGCTTCCTCTCGCCAAAAAAAAACAGCTAGCACTTGTCAAACTAAACTGCAGAGGAACCAGCTGTCCAGGAGTCCAGCCTACGCGGAGAGATTTTCAAACCCAGAGCTCTCTCCTTTCATTCTTTGACTCTTCCGTTTAGTACCCAGCAAATACTCTGAGGATGGGAAAAGTATGGACAAAGATACTCAGGATGTGAAAGGTCACGGGGTTGGTTTGGTGAAAAGCGGCCGGGGCACAGAGAAGAGACGAGGAAGGAAGGAAAGAGCAGCTGCTCCGGGGCCAAAACCGGAGAAACGTCGGGGGCCTGACAGAGGAAAATCGAGAAAGGAGGGGCGTCCTGCTGGCCACAGGTTAGAAGGGGCTCAGAAGACTAAGTGTAAAAGGGCACCTGGGCCTGGGATGGGGAAGCCTACGACCATCAGCTGCGCTGGACCACCACAGGGTGCCGGCCGCGGCCGGCGGGAAGAGAGAGGGTAAGGCGGGTGGGGAAAGGGAGGTTCAGCGGAGGCGAGGGCCGAGCCGCGCGCCCACCTGCGAGTAGGAGCACTTCTCCGAGTCACTGCCGCCCAGGACGGCGCAAGCCTCATTCTCCAGCTCCTCGTCCTCCTCAAGTACATCGACCAACGATACCACGGGCTCCAACTCCGACTGTCGCCCAGCTGGCTCCTCAGCTCCGGCCATCCTCAACTGTCACCCGGACCGCAGATCGGCCCCGGCGGAGGCGGGAAAAGCGTCCGCGAGGGGCGGGGCCGGAGGAGGCGGGGCCTCGGTGCCAGACACCAATCCCAAAGACAGGGAGCGAAGGAAGGGGGAGGAGCGACTTCCGACAAACGGAAGTCAAGCCTCTCCCTTCTCCGCGCCTGCGCCCGCGACGGGCTGGTTTCCGTTTCCGGTGGCAACTCACTGTGGCGCGCTCCTGAAGCGTAGCGGTCGCTATGGAGCTGTTGGGCGAGTACATCGGACTGGAAGGGCAGCGACAGCAGCTGCGGGTGCCTTGTGAGGCGCCGGGCGTCACCGACCCATTCCAGAGCTTGTTGTCCGGTGTGGCTCAGATGAGGGAGCTGGTGACTGAGCTCTTCGGCTCTCAGGTACAGCCGGAAGCACAGGACCGGGGGACGGCGGCTCCCGACGAGGCCTTGGACGGTGAGCTTTGAGACGGTTCAGGGAGCGACAGGAGGGCGGGCAGGGGCGCCCGGAGAAATTTGGGCTGTACCTGGACTCATTTAGCAGGACTCCTTTTCACGATTCTCTTTTCATTTATGTCACACAAAAAACGTGCTGAACGCCTGCGGCCCTGTGCCAGTCACTGGGCTGAACTCTGGAGAAAGAATGACGTGAATGCGACTCAGTTCCTGTTCTTATGGAACTCTGTGGGAGGTTAGACAGACAAACATTCTTATTAAAGAGTAGAAGGAATGACCCTAGGCTTCTCTGTAACTATTGCAAACCTAAAGAACCCAAGAAGGCTTCAGAAAGAGCATGACTTCTAAGCTGGACTTAGAAGGATGGAAAGGAATTTTCCCAGGCGTGAACTTACAAATATGTTTGGAAGACCGCCATCTATTACAGAATAGGAACAGGTTCTGAAGATTGGAATAGATTTCAGATAAACAAGGCTTCACTGTCAGGGACTCCTTTCATTTCCCAGTGTGGTAGGTGCAGTTTGAAAGCAGAAATGGAAATTTTAACTGTATTCTTAAGTCTTGTCTTGAATACCCTGAGCTGAAGAACCTAAGAACTAAATATTGAACTCAGGGCTTACTTCCCCTATTGTTGTTGAGGTTCAGTCGCTCAGTTGTGTCCAACTCTGCAACTCCATGGACTGTAGCACACCAGGCTCCTCTGTCCTTCTCTGTCTCCCAGAGCTTGCTCAAATTCAGGTACATTTAAACTGCAGTGCCATCCAGCCATCTCATCCTTTGTCTCCCCCTTCTCCATCTGCCCTCAATCTTTCCTAGCATCAGTCTTTTCCAGTGAGTCAGCTCTTTGCCTCAGGTGGCCAAATTATTGGAGCTTCAGCTTCAGCATCAGTCCATCCAATGAATATTCAGGGTTGATTTTCTTTTGGATTAACAGATTTCATCTCCTTGCCTTCCAAGGGACCCTCAAGAGTCTTCTCCAGTACCACAGTTCAAAAGCATCAGTTCTTCAGCACTCAGCCTTCTTTATGGACCAACTCTCACATCTGTACATGACTACTGAAAAAACCATAGCTTTGACTATACAGACCTTTGTCGTCAGAGTGATGTCTGTGCTTTTAATACACTGTCTAGGTTTGTCATAGCTTTCCTTCCAAGGATCAAGTGTCTTAATTTCGTGGCTGCAGTCACTGTCTGCCGTGATTTTGGAGCCCAAGAAAATAAAATCTGTCACTGCTTCCACTTTTTCCCCATCTATCTGTCATGAAGTGATGGGACTGGGTGCCATCTTCTTTGTCTTTGAATGTTGAGTTTTAAGCCAGCTTCTTCACTCTCCTCTTTCAGCTTCATCAAGAGGTTCTTTAGTTGCTCTTCACTTTCTGCCATTAAGGTGGTATTATCTGTGTATCTGATGTTATTGATACTTCTCCTGGCACTCTTGATTCCAGCTTGTGCTTCATCCAGCTTGGAATAAGCAGAGTGACAATATACAGCTTTGATGTACTCCTTTCCCAATTTTGAACAAGTTTGTTGTTTCCTGTCTAGTTCTAACTGTTGTTTCTTGACCGCATACGGTTTGGGGATTGGAATAAAAACTGACCTTTTCCAGTCCTCTGGCCACTGCTGAGTTTTCCAAATTTGCTGACATATCAAACAGCATCATCTTTTAAGATTCTAAATAGCTCAGCTGGAGTTCTATCACCTACATTAGGTTTGTTCATAGTCCTAAGGTCCACTTGACTTCAGACTCCAGGATATCCAGCTCTAGGTGAGTGACCACACTATTGTGGTTATCCGTGTCATTAAGACTTCTTGTATAGTTCTTCTGTGTAGTCTTGCCACCTCTTAATTTCTTCTGCTTCTGTTAGGTCCTTACCATTTCTGTCCTTTTATCATGCCTGTCTTTGCATGAAATGTTCCCTTGGTGTCTCCAATTTTCTTGAAGAGATCTGTCTTTCCCATTCTATTATTTTCTGTTTCTTTGCATTGTTCATTAAGAAGGCCTTCTTATCTCTCCTTAATATTCTTTGGAACTCTGCATTCAAAAGGGTATATCTTTCTCTTTCTCCCTTGCTTTTCACCTCTCTTCTTTCCTCAGCTCTTTGTAAAGCCTCCTTGGACAACCACTTTACCTTCTTGCGTTTCTTTTACTTTGGAATGGTTTTGGTCACTGCCTACTGCACAGTGTTACAAACCTCCATCCATAGTTCTTCAGGCACTCTGTCTGCAAATCTAATTCCTTGAATCTATTTGTCACCTCCACTGTATAATCATAAGTGATTTTATTTAGGTCATACTTGAATGGCCTAGTGATTTTCCCCTACTTTCTTCCATTTAAACATGAATTTTATAATAAGGAGTTCATGATATGAGCCACAGTCAGCTCCAGATCATGACTATGTGGAGCTTCTCCATCTTAAGTTGCAAAGAACATAATCAGTCTGATTTCAGTATTGAGCAGATAGTGATGTCCATGTGTAGAGGCATCTCTTCGGTCATTGGAAAAAGGTGTTTGCTACGACCAGCGTGTTCTCTTGACAATACTCTTAACCTTTGCCCTGCTTCATTTTGTACTCCAAGGCCAAACTTACCTGTTTCTCCAGGTATCTCTTGACTTCCTGCTTTTGCATTCCAGTCCCCTATGATGAAAAGGACATCATTTTTGGTATTAGTTCTAGAAGTTGTAGGTCTTCATACAACCAGTCAACTTTAGCTTCTTCAGCATCAGTGGTTGAGACATCGACTTGGGTTACTGTGATGTTGACTGGTTTGCCTTGGAAACGAACCGAGATCATTCTTTCGTTTTTGAGATTGCACCCAAGTACTGCATTTCAGACTCTTTTGTTGACTATGAGGGCTACTTCATTTCTTTCCAAAGGATTCTTAACCACTGTAGTAGATATAATGGTTGTCTGAATTAAATTCGCCCATTCCTGTCCATCTTAGTTCACTGATTCCTAAGATGTTCATGTTCACTCTTGTCATTTCCTACTTGACTGTGTCCAGTTTACCTTCCAGACATTCTTGGTTTCTATGCAATATTGTTCTTTACAACATCAGACTTTACTTTCACCACCAGACACATCCATGACTGAGCATCATTCCTGCTTTACCCCAGCTGCTTCATTTTTCTGGGGCTATTAGTAATTGCCCTCTGCTCTTCCCCAGTAGCATATTGGACACCTTCCAACCTGGGGGCTCATCTTCTAGCGTCATCTTTTTGCCTTTTCATATTGTCCATGGGGTTCTCTAGACAAGAATACTGGAGTGGATTGGCATTTCCTTCTCCAGTGGACCATGTTTTATCAGAATTCTTCACTATGACGCATCCATCTTGGGTGGCACTGCGCAACATGGCTTGCAGCTTCATTGAATAACGCAAGCCCCTTCACCATGACAAGGCTGTGATCATGAAGGTGTAACTCCTTTGTAGAGGAGCTTAAACTGTACTGTACTTTCCTTTTCTTTCCATCTTGTTTACATCTTGATAGTGCCAGATAATATGATAGAACCAACTCAGAATATTATGTGAATTTCAGACAGTAGATTGTTTTCCATCAGCATGAAGTCCTGGTTCTTGGCTCCAAAAGATCCTCTCTAAACCGTTGAAAATACTGTCATTGGAATAAGGACAGGTACAGATGGAGCCATTTAAAAAATGGCTTGCTGGAAAAATAACTTCTACTTTTTCTGCTAATAATGGGTCATTAATAGCTTCATATATGAGGACATGCTTTTGTATGTTTAATCAAGTCCCCAAGGAGTTTCAGTTTGAATTTCCTTTGTTGAAAATGATAGAGGGACTTCCCTGGCGCTCCACTGGTTAAGACTATATGCTTGCACTGCGGGAAGCACAGGTTTGATCCCTGATTGGGGAACTAACATCCCTCGTGCCCTGTGGTGTAGCCCAGAAAAAAAAAAAATGATGGCGATTAAAATGATGAATTTCATCTTATATGAATCATGTCTCAATTAACAAGTACAAAATTTTTTAAATGTAAATATTACAAAAGTGATAGAATGCAATACTAAAATGACAAATGGTGATCATTTTTTCTGTATAGGAATACTGAGTCATGGTGTTATAAACCTGGTACTAACAGTGTTGTGGGTCAGTTATACTTCAGTTGAAAAAAAAAATCATCATAATGACCAAAAAAGACAATCCAATTGCCAGGCGTGCAGAAAACTTGACCGAATAAGATATACAAATGGCCAGTAAGCACATGAAAAGATGCTGAACATCACTGGCTTTTAGAGAAAGGCAAATCAAAGCCACAATGACATAGCGTGTCATACCCACCAGGAAGGCTATAATTGTAAAGAACAGTAACGTGTTTTGACTAGGATGTGAAGAAATTGGAGCCCTCATACTTTGCTGGTGGAAACGTAAAATGGGGTGCCTTCTTTGGAAAACACTTCAGTAGTTCCTCAGAAAAGTTAAATGTAAAATTATCATTCGACCCAACAGTTCTAGTCCTAAAGTTCTACTCCAGGTTCTCCCAAGACAGCTGGAAACATGTTCCCATAAAAACAAATGCACATGTGTTCATAGCCACATTATTGATAATAGCTAAAAAGTAGAAATAACACAAATATCCATCATCTTATGAGTGGATATGCAAAATGTGTATCCATACGGTAGAATATTCCTCAGCAACAAAAAGGAATGAAGTACTGATAAATGCTATACAATGTAAATGAACTTTGAAAGCATAAGTGAAAGAAGGCAGACACAAAAGGCCATATATTTTGATTCATTTATATGAAATGTCCAGAACAGACAAAACTGAGGGGTAAGAAAATAGACTTTTGTTGTTGTTCAGTCGCTCAGTCATGTCCAACTCTTTGCGACTCCTTGGACCAAAGCACACCAGGCCTCCCTGTCCATCACCAACTCCTGGAGTTTTATCAAACTCATGTCCATTGAGTCAGTGATGCCATCCAACCATCTCATCCTCTGTTGTCCCCTTCTCCTCCTCCACTCAATCTTTCCCAGCATCAGGGTCTTTTCCAGTGAGTCAGCTCTTCACATCAGGTGGCCAGAGTATTGGAGCCTAGCATCAGTCCTTCCAGTGAATATTCAGGGTTGATTTCCTTTAGGATTGACTGGTTTCATATCCTTGCAAGCCAAGGGACTCTCAAGAGTCTTCTCCAACACCACAGTTGAAAAGCATCAATTCTTTGACATTCAGCCTTCTTTATAACTCTTATATCCATACATGACTACTGAAAAAACCATCGCTTTGACTGTATAGACTTTTGTTGTCAAAGTGATGTCTCTGCTTTTTAATATGCTGTCTAGGTTTGTCATAGCTTTCCTTCCAAGGAACAAGCATCTTTTAATTTCATGGCTGAAGTCACCATCTGTAGTGATTTTGGAGCCCAAGAAATTAAAGTCTCACTTTCCATTGTTTCCTCATCTATTTGTCATGGAGTGATGGGACTGGATGCCATGATCTTCATTTTTTGAATGTTGAGTTTTAAGCCAGCTTTTTCACTCTCCTATTTCACTTTCATCAAGAGGCTCTTTAGTTCCTCTTCTCTTTCTGCTATAAGGGTGGTGTCATCTGCATATCTGAGGTCATTGATACTTCTCCTGGCAGTCTTGATTCCAGCTTGTGCTTCATCCAGCCCAGCATTTCTCATGATACACTCTGCATATAAGTTAAATGAGGAAAGTAGATTAGTGGTTGCCATGTGCTAAGGGGAATGGGAAGTGAAAGTGAAAGTCGCTCAGTTGTGTCTGACTCTTTGGGACCACATGGACTATACAGTCCATGGGATTCTCCAAGCCAGAATACTGGAGTGGGTACCCTTTCCCTTCTCCAGGGGATCTTCCCAACCCAGGGATCAAACCCAGGTCTCCCGCAATGCAGGTGGATTCTTTACCAACAGAGCCACAAGGAAATCCCAGGAATACTGGAGTGGGTAGCCTAACCCTTCTTCAGCAGATCTTCCCGACCCAGGAAGGGGAAGTGACTGCTAATTGGTATGAGATTTCTTTCTTGGAAGATGAAATGTATTCTAGAGTTAGTGGTGATGGTTTTATAACCTAGTGACTATCTAAATCAATAATCTGTACACTTTGAAAATGAATTTTATGGTGTATGAATTATATCTCCCACGAAAAATGATAGATGGGAAAGGTTTTAAGCATCATAATTCCTGCAGTCTTTTTAACTGTACATATTGCTGATTTGATATGTGCATTGTTTTATTAATCCCTGAAGTGAAATGGTCTCATTATCAACCATTTTAGCTATCTATATTTCTTTCAACGACTGAACATACTGTCATACAACAAATATTTGTTTTAAAAGGTGATGATGAAGATGATTCAGAAGATGAAAATAACACTGATAACAGAACTAATTCAGATGGACCATCTGCAAAACGGCAAAAACCAGCTTAACTAGCTTTTATGAAATTTAAAAGACTGCTACCGTATTTTATTTTACCACACACTGACATTTAAGGAACTTGTGCTCTAATTTGGAAAGCGTTTGTATTTTGCCCTGGGACAGTTTTGTCAAAGAGGAAACTTTTCTGTGTTCATCAAAGAAAGACATAAATGCATAGAAATGAATCCCTTTTCTTGGGTGAGAAGTCAGTTTCAGATCATGGAAATAGACATTTAATAATGTGTGATATCCAGTAAGTTGGCAACTGAATTCTTACTTTATACTTTTTAAATACCCATTGGATTAAATTGTGTGGTGTCCACATGTTTTAGCTTCTGCTTCTGTTATGGAAATACATGTCAAGGTTTATGGACAATAACATTTCAAGGAACTGACATGAGCGAGTGATGAAAATGAGGTGTTAAATTTAAAAATGGCAGGTGCTTCCTTGGTGGTCAAGTGGCTAAGACTCTGCATTCCCAATGCAGGGGGCCTAGGTTCCTTCCCTGGTCAGGGAACTAGATCCTGCACGCTGCAGCTAGAGTTTGCATGCCACAACTAAAGACCCAGCATGACGAAATGAAGACTGAAGATTCTGCACATGCCACAACTAAGACCTGGTGCGGCCAAATAAATTTATTAGTTAATTTAAATTTAAGAATGGCAATTCCATGTAAGTAGAAGGAAAATGGGAATAGTGAGAAATATTGAAGGGAAGGAGAGCCCTTGAGAGAGACCCAAGAAAATCTTGAATCCACACCTGAACTCAATATACAGACTTCTGGAGATGATACCACTCAACAGATAGATGTTTAACTTGTACCTTAAGAGAGTCAAATTGGGGTGTGCTTTTATGCTGGTGATACGCTGTTTATGTTAACACAGGTATAAGTCTTTAGGTAAGCAACCTGTGTTGACTGTAACTTAAGATATTTCATGTCATTCTGTAGTCAGACTTTGATTTTGCTTAACAAGGAACTATCAGATCCTTTAAATACATATATGTATATATTCCTAAAATGTGTGTGTGTATGTATTCCTTTTCTGCTTGTCAGAGGGACTAAGATATTTTTCATTTACTACACATATAAATATTTCCTGATTTATTTTGATGGCTAAACTACAGGGAATCAAATCAAGTAACAGGTAGATATTGAAACACAAATAGTCACAGAATTTTAGAGTTGGAAGTAATCATATAGATTATATGATTTACTCAGAGATGAACTGAATCTTAGATATTTTCCTTGAGTTACAGAACTTACTGGCAGAGCTGGGTTATACACACAGCCTTTAAAAGATTACCATAGTACTTTCACAATTACATATTCTGAAATCTGTAGCTTACAAAGTACATGGTGTAAAGGAAATTGAATTTACACACCTTTTTATATGTTTATAGTATTGTTTTAGTTGGAATATCAGGCTTCTACCAAGTACTCTTATGTAATAAAAACAATACCAACTAGAAAAAGTTATAAATGGTCAGAAATTACCTTGTTTGTTTAGTTTGTGATATGTCTCTGCTATTGGAACTTTAGGTCAGTTACTGATTTACAATAATCTTTTATCTTTATACATTCCTTAGAAAAACTTGGGACTTCCCTGGTGATCCAGTGGTTAAGACTCCAAGCTCCCAATGCACGGGGCCTGGTTTCAATCCCTGGTCAGGGAACTAGATCGCACACGCTGCAACTAAATATCCCGAGTGCTGCAACTAAGACCCGGCACAGCCAAACTAAAAAAAAAAACCTTAACCTGTGAAATTACAATAGTTCATAGTTTTAAAGTAATACCTGAACTTTGCTTCTGAACATTTTATCTCCTTTGTTTAGTAAATATGTTTATAAAGAAGAAATACCAAGATATTCATGCTTGTGGTCTGGTGTTTAGAGGTCTGGGTTATAAGTCTGATGGATCTTTTTCTGATTCTAATACTGTCTTCATAAGTGAGCCACATGTATGACAAAAAAGGTTTTGAAGGTGTGAGGGACTAGTTTGAAGAACCAGTATAAGAGAAATGCCTTGCTGATTTTCTAATCTGCTGCCTTTAAAAGGTAATAACAATAGCCACAGACATACAGGACACAGTTAATGTCTGAAACAGCTTAAGTAAAAGTAAACAACTTTACTTTCATAAAAGAAAGTCAACCCCACCATCCTACCTAAAAATAAGCTTGATGCTAGACTGAGATAATCTTTTAAAATATGAAACATGGAGTTCTAAATGTGAAATACATGGGCATAGACAAATAGATGTGTGTTCTAAAAGTCAGTGCTTTTGTGTCACATTAAGAAATACTTCAATAAAGTTCTGTGACCAAGGACAAGAACTTTTACTCTTTTATAATAGGTTGCTGTTGCTTGGCTACAATATTAGTTAGGAAGTTTTGTTTGGTTTTTTTTTTTTTTTTTTTCAATTTTATTTATTTATTTATTTTTATTTTTATTTTTTTTAATTTTAAAATCTTTAATTCTTACATGTGTTCCCAAACATGAACCCCCCTCCCACCTCCCTCCCCATAGTTAGGAAGTTTGAACAAACATTTCCTCCAGCAGAACTTTCTTGGCTTCTGGGATGTTAGGCCTCATACTATGTGTTTCTGTGGAGCCTAGCCCCCTGTATTGACTCCCTCATGTTATAAAGTGTACTTTATTAGAATTATTTCTTCAAGCTGCTCAATTTTTTTAAAACTTTTATTGAGAAGACTTGTATTTTTAAGAAAATAGAATTGATGTTTTCTTCCAAATGGGATAATCGGTTGGAGACATCTGCGGCTCTCAGTTTATTTTGTAGTACTTTTATCTAGATCCTATTTAGCCTATTAAAGTTACACCTATTCCTCTATAATTAATTCATTTTACAAACATAGTGTATCATTTTTTATGATGCAGTAACATACTGCAGTAAGTGATATAACGTATAAGATATGATAACATACTGCAGTAAGGCACATACACAAAACATCCTGAAAACATAGGCTTTTAAACTCACTTTCAACCACTATGTTGTGATAAAATGATTACAAGAAATTCCAGTTTGAACTTACCCTGGTGGGCAACGGAGCACCACCAAGTTAAACCTGTACTAGAGTTTGCAATTATGTAACTATGGTAGTTACAAATAAATTAACATGTTTGGGGAAATTATGATCATTTTGTGATTTCATCTTGCATACTTAAGTATATAGTAAGATAAGCATGTAAAATTATTATAGAAATTGGAGGATATTTGTAAAATAACAAATGAGAAACAAGTTGGTTAGTTTTTGTGATAGAGTTGGGTTCTTTTCTCACTACTTTGAACATAATTTCAAGTAGATTCAAGATTTTTAGTGTATAAAATAATATTTAAAAAAAAAACAAACTCACAAAAGTACTAAAAGAAAATGGACTGAGTTTTTTTTTTAATAGTATCAGAATGAGTAAGGATACCTAAGCAAGACTTTAAGAAATCCAAACACTGTGATAGAAAAGATTAATAAATATATTTATATGGTAATAAACATTTCTGAACAGTCTGTAAATGAGGTTAAAAGACAAAGGTAGGGCAAAGTATTTAGTGTTTTCAACAGAAATGACCCAAGAACTAATATGCCTTTTATAGCTCTCACATGTACCAGTCAGAAAGACATAGAAATTTCACTTCAAATAAATGAAAATTAAAACCACAACGCAGTATCATTTTTTTACTTTTCAGACCGAAAGGTCAAAAGTTTTGATGCAATATTGAGCTGAAAATGGTGTGAAATCTATAAGATGCTGGTGGTGAGAGTGTTAATTGGTATAAGCTCCTTATAAGTCAAGTTGACTGTCAAAATGTAATGATGCATGCTCTTGGGCCCTATCAGCAATTTCACTGATAGAATTTATCCTATGGGTAATAGCATACATATACACAGGTATATTTACAAGATTATTGATTGCAGCATTATTCTTGGTAACAGGATTGGTGGTGGTGGTTTAGTCAATAAGTCATGTCCATCTCTCGCAATGTCATGGACTGTAACCCGCCAGGCTCCTCTGTCCATGGGATTTTCCCAGACAAGAACACTGGAGTGGGTTGCCATTTTCTTCTCCAGAACAGCAGATTATTAACAATCTAAATGTTTATCAGCAGAAGACCCTAGTTAAACTAGAGGCATTTCAGTACAATAATTCTGTGCAGCCATTAAAAAAAGACCATGTGTTGTTAAGGATCCGTCTCCAGGATATGATGCTAAATGAAAACTAGCAAGATACCAGACAGTGTGTAGAATGCTTCTAGTGGAGAGTACTGGCTAGATATACATACAGTATCTCTGAAAGGAGAGTCAGACTGCATCTGGGAAGAGAGAGTTGGGGTTGCGAGTGAGAGGGAGATTTTTCATTGTATCCTCTTGTTCTCTTTGCATTTTTTTTAAAGAATGTGCTGGGCTTCCTGGATGGCTCAGTGCTAAAGAATGTGCCTGCCAACGCAGGAGACATGAGTTCGATCCCTGGTCCGGGAGGATCCCCCATACCTCGGAGCAGTTAATCCCATGTGCCACGAGTATCGAACCTGTGCTCTAGAGCCCGAGAACCGCAACTACTGAAGCCCATGCACCCTAGAGCCCCTGCTTTGCAAAAGAGAAGCCACTGCAGTGAGAAGCCTGAGCACCGCAACCAAAGAGGAGCCCCTGCTTGTGGCAACCAGAGAAAAGCCGGTGCAGCAGTGAAGACCCAGTGCAGCCAAATATTTTAAAGAAAGAAAGAAAGCATGTGCTACATATTTTTCTACAAAAGCAGGGAAAAAATCACGCTTTTAAAAAAATCCAGTTTTTTTATTTTTATTTTTTGGCTGTGCTGGATCTTCACTGCCGCATGGGGTTTCTTTAGTTGCAGTGATGGGGGAGGGAGTACTGTCTAGTGGTGGCACACAGGCTTCTCATTGTGGTGGTTTCTCTTGTTGCAGAGCGTGGCCTCTAGGCTAGGTGGGGTTCAGCAGTTGTGGCTCCCAGTCTTTGTTGCTTCACAGCATGTGGGCTCTTCCCAGATCAGGAATCAAACCTGTGCTTCCTGCATCAGCAGACAGATTCTTTACCACTGAGCCACCAGGGAAGCCCTCCATGTTTGTTTTTTTTTAATTGGAGGCTAATTACTTTACAACATTGTAGTGATTTTTGCCATACATTGACATGAATCAGCCATGGGTGTACATATGTCCCCCATCCTGAACCCCCCTCCCACTTCCCTACCCATTCCATCCCTCAGGGTCATCCCAATACACCGGCCCTGAGTGCCCTGTCTCAGGCATCGAACCTAGACTGGAGATCTGTTTCACGTATGGTAATATACATGTTTCAATGCTATTCTCTCAAATCATCCCACCCTCGCCTTCTCCCACAGAGTCCAAAAGTCTGTTCTTTACATCTGTGTCTCTTGCTGTCTCGCATATAGGGTCATTGTTACCATCTTTCTAAATTCCATATATATGTGTTAATATACTGTATTGGTATTTTTCTTTCTGACTTACTTCACTCTGTATAATAAACTCCAGTTTCATTAGAACTGATTCAAATGCATTCTTTTTAATAGCTGAGTAATATTCCATTGTGTTTATGTATCACAGCTTACTTATTCATTCATCTGCCGATGGACATCTAGGTTGCTTCCATGTAAACAGTGCTGTGATGAACATTGGGGTACACGTGTCTCTCAATTCTGGTTTCCTTGGTGTGTATGCTAGACAGTGGGATTGCTGGGTCGTATGACCCCGTGCTTTTAAAATAAGGGCAGTTCAGCCATGTTAACAGTTAAAACATTGTCGTGTAAATAATTCAGGCCAGAAATTAAGCAATCCAGGCTTAAGAATGTCCACATTTCCCATCTGACTACTGTTATGTCAGAAGGGGAGTAGAATGCAGTTTCTAAAGAGGTTAGCAGAGCTGGGCTAAATATGAGATAGGGTAACTTTAATAAAAGAGGAGGTATTTCTAAAACTGATGGGCCTAGCTGTAACCCCCTATTGTTCAGTCGTGTCTGACTCTTTGCAACCCCGTGGACTGTAGCACGCCAGGCCTCCCTGTCCCTCACCATCTCCTGGAGTTTGCCAGAGTTCATGTCCATTGCATTGGTGCATTCATACAGTCCATTACAACTATATAAAAAGCTGTAGCCCTCTAGCGAGTGCATTATTCTCAAAGTATAAAAAGAATTTCCCAGTGTTAGTGTAACTATTCCAGTTCTCCGGTGACCTTTGGGATCAGAATTGCTCTATTTAAAGACATGGCCCAGGAAACAGTGAATGCTAGACAGTAAGCCTCTATTTATATCTTTTAAAAAGTAGCAGCTCACATTGGAGCAGCACAAGGCTATTAGGTACAGTTTTAAATAGAAATTTACTCATGCCAAAATTCTGCTGGGAATAGAAGTAACTTCTAGAGGCACCATTACTAGTTTAAGTGAGTGCTTTAATTTAGGGCCAAGATACTGCCCCCTGATACCAGAGTTTAAATTTTGGCCTTGAGAAGAAATTATCCCCATGTGCTGAAACCTGAAAGAGCTTAATAACCAAACTTACGTAGAACATGTGACACATTATGCTATGCACTTTGTTTTTGTTTGGAAAGTGGTAGTCCCTCAGTAGTGTCCAACTCTTTGCGACACCATAGACTGTAGCCTGCCAGGCTCCTCTGTCCATGGAATTCTCCAAGCAAGAATACTGGCATGGGAAGCCATTCCTTTCTCCAGGGGATCTTCCCGAGCCAGGGATCGAACCCGGGTCTCCTGCATTGCAGGCAGGTTCTTCACCATCTGAGCCACCAGGGAAACCCATGCACTCAATAAGCTTAATCTTTTTTCTCTTTGGAGAGTGAAGTAGATTGTTTTGTAGCCTAGTGAGAGAGTTGTCAAGTGGCAGTAAATATCATCCATGTAGTAAGTAGTTACTAAGCACCTACTATGTGCCAAGCACTGTTCTGGGCATAGGCTACCTGACATTAACAGACAAATGCCTGCCCTTATGGAATTTAGATTCTGACAAAATGTGTAACATGTCATATGATGGGAAGTGCTCTGGAGAAAAGTGGGGGAGGCGGATGGTTGATTTTAATCAGAGTGGTCAGAGGCAGCCACACTAAGATGACAGTTGAACAGAGGTCTAAAGAACATGATGGAGCTGGTCAGAGCTGAGCATTCAAGCAGAAAGTACACTGAGCCCAGAGGCCTTGAAACATGTTTTTCTGGCTTGTTCTAGAATCAACAAGAAGACCAGTATGGGTGGCATGGAGCAAGGGATGGAGGGGGTAGTAGAAGATGAAGTCAGGGGCCACTTAGAACTTTGTGTGCCACCTTAAGGACTTTGACTTTTATTCTGAGAAGGGAAACTATAGAAGGATTTTTGAGAAGAGTAACATTTTTAAATGATCCCTTACCACGTGTTTAATAGTAGACTTCTAGGGGACTTGAGCAGACTTTGGTGGTTGGAGAGATCAGCAGCTTATCTTTAAATAGGTTAAATTGCAGGTGCCTGGTAAGATACCTTAGTAGGTATCAGGTAAGTGGTTAGCTATTCAAGACTGGAGCTCAGGAAAGAAATTTGGGTTTTAAAGCCACGAGCCTGGATAAGATGACAAGGGAGCAGAAAAGAACGTGGGCACGCCATCTCTTAGAAATTGAGTAGATGCCCTCAAAAGGAACCAGCAAAAGGCATAGGAAAAGCTGGTGAGGCAGAAGACTAATAGGCAAGTATCTAGAATTGGGCTATTTAGCCACATGTGGCTGCTGAGCTAAAATGTAAAATTCAGTCCCTCAGTCACACTAGCCGCATCTCAAGGGCTCATTTCATGTGGCTTCTGGCTGTTGACAGGGACAGGACAGATAGAGGACGTTTCCATGATCACTAAAATTCTATTGAGCAGTACTGTTCCAGAAGCCAACAGAAGAAAATACTTCAAGGACAAGGGGGTGTGTCCTAAAGTAATTTGAGGGGGAGTTCCCTGGTGGTCCAGTGGTTAGGATTCCATGCTTTCAGTGCCAAGGGTGTGGGTTCAGTCTCTGGTTAGGGAACCAAGATTCCCCCAGGGAGTGGCAAGGCCAAAAAAGGAATGTGAAGACAGACTTGATCGCTGGGTTTAGTTACATGTGAATGACGGGCACGCTGTTGACAAGAGAGCGACTTTGATAGAGACAGAAGCCTGACGGAAGTACATTCAGGATAGACTGGACAATAGGAGTCAGAAAATACAGACATCTCGTTCCCCACCGTGAGCTTGGGCTGGCAGCTGTCTGCAGTCTACCTGGCGTGGTCCTGTCTACACTGACATCCCTGCCACTGAGGGTCCTGACATGCCTGGCCTGCTGCTCCCAGTGCTTCGTGCCCAGATCCATTCTGAACCACTACAGGAGCAGCTCAGGACCGGGGATATTGCCACTGGGCTCACCTCCTGCTTCCTGTGTCCTCCTGCCTGGCGCTGGGCCTCACCACACCTGTTTAACATGGTGAACAAACATACAGGTTTGATTATTTTCTGGGTGCTGTCACTTCAGAGCACTTTATCTGATGATTCCACTTCCCCAAAGAAAAGCTTTTTAATTATGAAAGCTTTGTTTGAAGTAGAATCAAATTCTGAGGGAATCACATTTTTCCCTTTAAAACTAGTGTTTTGTTTTGTTTTGTTCTTAATGACTGTATTTCTTTATTTTTGGCTGTGCAGGGTCTTCAGTTGCTGCATGGGCTTTTCTCTAGTTGCGGCAAATGGGCTACTCTCTAGTTGCAGTATGTGGGAGAGTTTACTAGAATTTGAGGTCTTAAGAAAGTCTCCCTCAATAAAATAAGGAATTACTACTTTACAAGACAATAGCAAACTCACAAACCTTTCATTACATCATTTGTAAGACAAAAAGTGATGGAAATAATGTTCTTAAACGATTTCCAAACTCGCACTGCCTCAGGACAAATCAAATATAGCAAGAAACTGTGCAAAGACTTTTCTTAAATTATGTCCTTTTTTCGATAAGCAGCATAGTAGAATGATATAGCTGGAGATCTGAAGCCAGATATCCTGGGTTCAAATCCTGGCTCTTCCACTAGTGGTATGACCAACAGCAAGTTATTCATTCTGTGTGCCTCAGGCATCCTCATTTTCCTCTTCTGTAAAGTGGTATTAGTACCAACACATACTTGCATCATAGAACTCTCATGCAGCATGAATCGTATATCTCCGGAATCTGCCTGCAGCCATGCATACTTTCAGTAAGTACTCAAAAGATGCAAGTGATTTGGTTACCTGTCCCTTGCAAAAACATGTATTTCAAACTGTTACTTAATTTGAAGACTCAGTGTATCAGTGTCTTGTAGCAAAAAAACATTTCAGTAACTAGACCTTTGGAAGTAGTAAAGGAGAGAAATGAGACTACTGGAGAAGAATCTGATTGTGCCTCTCCTGAGTTACAAGGACACCTGCTTTATCTTTCAAGTAAAAGCTTCCTATGGAATGCCCAGCCTTCCATTCTGGTCAAACTTTACATAAAGCTGCTTGAAGACTTTGATTTTCAGTAGCTCATACAAATTGAGAAAAACCTTTCTTCAGTTCTTTTCCATTTATTAGCATGGTTAGGCAGACAGTACCCAGTGCTGAAACATGTCATCTGTGAGAAGCCCTACAGCTCAGGGATTAGGAATAAAGGCATCAGATGCCGGGTTAGGCTCTGGCTTTGCTTCTTGGCTATGTGACCTTCAGCAAGTTACAGAACTTCAGCTCACTGTCCTTATCTGTAAAATCTGGCTAATAATAACATCTCATAGGGCTGTTGGAGGACTACATGAGTTGACTCACATTAAAGCTCTTAAAATAGAGCCCAAGAGAAGCACCAAAAAATGTTATGATTCTTATTAAAAATCAGTGTAAAACATTTCTCTGGTATCGATGACATAACTATAAAAATATATCTTGATCTCACCCAGAAAAAAAAGAAAAAAAAAATTCCTAAAATCTAGTTTTCCATTTTTCAGTTATTTGTATTGTTGCCAGACATGAGGTAGTGAGTACAGACGCAAAAGAGGCAGTACAGGGGTCACATCTTCATGCAGTTAACCTATCGCCTGAAGACTACTCTTTAGGCAGAAAAGAAAATCAGAGGGATGGTGACTTGAGAGCATCGCTTAGCACACATCTGACAGGGATTGGAATGTTTTCATTGAACACCTTGTTTCCATTTTCTATGTGTTAGATTGCTCAGCTTTCAAACATTTAGTCTTTTCCCAAGTAGTTTTTTTTTTAATTGCATTAATAATTCTAGCTAATAGCGCCCGCAGCATTACCAAGAGGAAGACATTTTGCTTCTCAAGACACCCATCGCCTCAATAATTTCATACCAATTTCTCACAAGCTGATAGCAAACGAGCATAGTGCCTTAGCTACAATGGGATGAACTGGTGTTTTAGTTTCAAGAATTTTAAAGCAAGCCAAATAATTGTATAAAATTTAAATTTTATGACCATGTTTGGACCTTTTTACATTAAGCACAATGGAAATGTTCATTTTTCCCCAAAGGAAAATTTTCTGAATTATCACTATGTTGCACAGTAAAATAAAAATATGAGTCCAGGTACTTATTCAAGTTTCTAAGGAATGCAAATAACAGATAAAATTTTACTTCCAAAATCTGAAGTCATCCACATGATTTTGTAGTACTGATTCTCAGTCTTTACCTAAAAAGTCATTATTCAGATAGTTAGCCCCCTAGCCACATTCTTTAAAAAGCTTCTGCCCCACCACAACTTCCTGAGATCTGTGAAGAAACTGCAGTCTTGTGATCAGGTTCCATATCATACTGGCAGTTTTGTACTTGTAAGGAAAAAATGATGTCAGATTTTATGTGTCAATCAGTTGTAGTCTGCTGATCTGATTAGAAGCCTTGACAAATGCTTGGTGGCGATTGCATATAACTGCCAAGCATATGGGGATAATACAGTAGCCCACCGTTTTGGGGTCAGCTCTTGTACAAGAGTAAAGGAATAAAAACATCTGTAAGTAAGGTATGAGAAAAACAATTGTCCAGAACCAAAAAGGCAGGGAGAGCAACCGAGTTTTCAAGGAGTGTGTCCACGTGGTTCCTTCAAGGGGCTCCTCTGGGTGCTGTTGAATGTGTTCCAAGGCCAGCCTGTTGTAAGTCTCATTGATTTCAAAAACGTAGTAAAATGCTGCTGCACTTGCTAATAGATAGAGTCCCACTCCGATCCATCCCATCCGCTGACGGAAATTCATCATTCTCCATGCTCTGTGCCTGCCAGTTAGAAACAAGTTAGGGTCTAGTAACGCTGTCATGGTAAGTATTCCAAATGTACTTAACTTTTTTTCCCCCAGTGAGCTCTAAAATACCCCATTTGAGGTTTTAAATAACTAAATTTACATCTATTAAGAAATGTAAACAACTTACAGGTCGTTTTATGTAGTAGATATGATAAAGTTTAATTATATATTGAGCAGGCTTTTTTTTGAAGCCCACATATAAATCACTATATCTGACTTAAACAGGTCCAGTACACCGCCCCTTAAACTATAATTAAATTAATTTCCTACGGAACATTTCACTGTTAACAGTTCAAATACTTCCTGATTTAACAGTATTGCTGCAGACATGAACGCTTGGTTCTTCAAGTTAAACCTATGTCGGAGCCCCCAAGTTAAGACAGTAACTCTTAAACACTTACAGTGGTCCCGAAAATCTTCCTGTTCCCACGGCAAGCGTTAAAGAGTCACTCAGTTCTGAATAATCGGGTGGCTTTGGCATTTCAGAGAAAAAGCCACCATAAAAGAAATCCCCCGGGGTCACCGGCTGGGAGAATGGTGAGCACGGCCAGCCTGGAGCAAAGACTAAGTGTGATTAAGCACAGCGTGACTGCAGCCGGTCACGCGGCGGGCTGGCCCCCGTTGCTGCTGCCCGAGCCCCAGCCTGTGGCTGTGGCGGTCGGCCCAGCCTGGAGGCTTCCCCCGACACCTGGGCCTTCCCTGCAGCCGGCCCCGCCCCCTGTCGCGCAGCAGGGACCGCCGGCCGCGACGCGACCAGGGCTGCGCAGGCGGCGCCAGACCCGGGCCTCTCCGCCTTGCAGCGCCGAGAGCCCAGTGCCGGGCAGCGGCCACCGGGCGAGGCTGCAGAGCTGGGCAGGTCCCGGGTCTCACCTCCTGTCCGGGTTGGCCGGCCTGCCCGCCGTCCCGGATGCTGCCACACTCGGGGCTTCCGGCTCGGGCCGGAAGCGCGCATGCCCCGCCCCCGAAAGACCCGGCCCTCCCCGTGACGTCAGGCCGCGGCACCGCCCTCTCCAGCGCTCTCCAATCGGCTCCAGCTGCCTGGCTGGCTAAAGTTGCGGAGGGGAGGGCAGTGGCAAAGACCCCCTTCTGGTGGGCGGCCGTCCGAGCCTGGCCGCTTCAGCCCTCCTCAAAGCTTCGCCCTGGTGCTTCTCTCGTGGCTCTGGTCCCCCAGCTGTTCCGCCCTGCGGAAAGCCCCGCAGCGTCGGGCGGTCAGCTGTTCCCCCGGCGCGCCTCTGGTATCCCCCTTGGGTGTGCATCGAGTGGAGAAGAGGCCGCCCCTCGCGTTCCTCGGGCCTGGCGGTCCGGGAAGCGTCGCGAGCAGGCCCTGGTGCCTCGGCTGCCGGCGATGGACTCACACAGACAGCTAGATCCGAGGCCCCGAGAGGCTCCGGTGACTGCTTGCCGCAGTGGGGCTGGCCGCAGGCGCGGGTGCGCGGGCCTTCTCCGGGCTCGAGTCTCGGGTCATTCATTGACATTTCAAACTGACCTGACTGCCTCGTCCTCGCAGCCCGTCGGAAACTCGGACATTAACCGGACTTAACTCTAGTACCGCGGAGGAATACTGTGAATTGCGGTGGTGTCAATGGTGTGGGAAAAATTGGAATTTAAATCTTGTTTGGGGCACCCTGACGCTGAGGCTCTTAGGAGACTGGTGTAAGGGGATGGATGTGAACTCGTGGAAAGCGCCGTTGGTTGCCGGCATCGCCCAGACCTGTGATGTGGCAGAAATCTGCGAGCTGGTGTAGCCCCCTTAGGGGAGTACCGACTCCTCGGGAGGATGTCCCGGAGGGACGAGATCAGAAATGTAGCCTTAATAGGACTTACTGAGGAGACAAGTCATGCTCTGGTCCCTAAGGAGATACCCGGAGGTAGAGGTGCCTGTAGAGTGCTCATTAAGTCCCCTGACCCAGATAGTGAATTTTTAAGCAAAGCAAATGAACTCTTAGAGGGGGAGGGCGTGACATTGGGTAGGTTTACCAGAGCTCTTGCGTATGGAAACGACCGTTTGATCTAGACTAGGATGTGATTCTAGGACTACGGGCCCCTTTGTTGGCACAGGCAGTCCATAAGGCTCTTCAGCCTGCTCTGCAACACCTGAAATAGAAAAAACAAAGTTTTCTCAGGTAGTGATCCTCCAGAGCCAGAAGAAGTGTTTGAATCCTGGCTGCTTCATACTACTCAAATGATGAGGATATGAAAGATGTAAGATGTCGAAAAAACAAGGCGATTGCTAGAGAGCTTCAGAGACCCAGCATCCGGTATCATTTGACTCTTGCAGATAAACAATCCTTTTATCACAACTCCTAAATGCCTGCAGGCTCTGGGAGTTGCAGGTCAAATACCTGACCGCTTACCAGAAGGAGGGAGAAAATTGCTTAGGTACTAAGGCTGGAGCGTTTACTACAGAAACTGGTAGAGAGAGGAGACTTGGAGTGAGCCCGGAGCAGGTCCTTGCTGAAGCAGTCCACAGAACACCAGCGCAGGCAGGCTTCTTAGAGTTACTGACCCTAATAAAGGATGAAGAGGCAGCTGAAGAGGAGGAGGAGGGTGCCCTCCTCCAGGCAGGACTTGAGGGATATTTCACCTGAATCTTGGGAAATCAGGAAGGGCTATCTGCAGCGAGCAGAACCTGGAGGCAGAACAGTGTATGCTCAGTGATAGACATTAACCTATCTTGTGCTGCCAAGTTACTCATGTTTGTGCAGTTCCTTTGTCATTTCTGTGCCCATGTAATGTCTCCTAAATGTCTCTCTAGTCATTGACTAGAAGGATGTAGTTCAGCACTGGTATTTATCTATTTATATTCACCCATGAATTTGTTTTTTAATCACTCACAGTGTACAGAAGTTTCATCACTATGCACATGTGATACTCTGAGAGGACGTCCGGGCATGGCTCAGGTGCACACGCTGATCAGACCTCGTTCAGATGCCGGCTTGTGTGATAACGGGGGGATCTAAGGCTTTTCCTCGAGGCTTTCCCACGAGGATGTCCCACAGGGCTGTCCCACGTGCCACCGTGGTGTGAGTCGATCCTCGGCGAGAAAGTCTTGGCAGTGCAGGGAAAAAAGGTTCCTCTGGAATGGACTGAGACATCTGGGGGGACTCGGATGGTGGCACGACCCTGGAGTTCCTCTCGCCTTTCCTGTTGAGCACGCCTCCTCTTGAGATACGACCAGAACACCGGGAATTCTTTCCCGACGAAGCAGGGAAAGTATCCCTCATCTCGAGCTTTGAGGCGGAAACGGGGCTCCTCTGGATGTGCCCGGGACCGTCGTGCTTCCTCTCGAGTGGAGACGGGTATGTCGGGGAACTTCTTGAGTTGCCGCTAGGGTGTGAAGGACCCTTTCGAAGTTCCAGAGGTTAGGTGTGATTAGCCTCGAGACGCCTCAGCGGAAACGGGCCTCATCTCGCCTAGAGGGGAGAACCTCCTGGATTTTCTCGAGTTGCGTCAGGTGCTCTCGAGTTACGACGGGGACCTCAGGAAACCGCTCCGGTGGCCTCAGGAAAGGCCAATCCCCTTGCGAGCACGTGACGATGCATCATAGGTAGTTTCTAGGTGTGCGTCTGTCTGTCAGTCGCTCAGTCACGTCCGACTGTTTGCAACCCCATGGACTGTAGCCCACCAGGCTCCTCTGTCCATGGAATTCTCCAGACAAGAACATTCCCTTCTTTCCGATCTAGGGATCAAACCCGGGTTTCCAGTGTTGCAGGCAGATTCTTTACCATCTGAGCCACCAAGGACGTCCAGTTAGGTATGTCTGGCCCTATATTAATCATGAAGATCATGAGCGGTGGTTTTTATTTTCTGTGCGAATAGGAATTTTATTGATTCTATGCCATCAAAACAAGAGGGAGAATTCAACGCTGTGGTTGGTAAGTTCGCAGCTGCCATCTGTAACCCCAGATTTCTCATGTGTGTCATCAAAACATCTAGTTGTGAATGTCATATTAATAGGTTGCATTCAATTATAGTTGAATTCAATTATAGATATGAATTTAGAAAATGAAGAAATGTGAATAAAATGACCTTTTAACCTATTTTGTTTATACCAAGTTTCCAAGAGCAGTTTCACTTGAACAGTGTTTCAAAAGCATGAATCTGAAAGCCACTCAATTTGCACAGTCCTTTGGACACTTAGTCCCTTGGACACTTTCCTCCTGGTGCCCAGGGGTAGGGAGTAGTTTTCGAACTGAGAATGCTAGTGGAACCTTCTCCTGAGGCACAATGGAATTCAATGAGACTGCACAAATGAGTGCAAGTAGCAGGTCAAGGTATCAATGTGTTGAATCTGGAGGGTGAAGGGAAAGACAGGATCATTGCATACCTCTGGGTGGCAGACTAGACTAAATGGTCCATGTACTTCTTCACTTAATCCTTGTAAAAATCCTGCAAAATAGGGAAACAACTAGTTTCAGAATTCTGTCATCTGCCTTACTGCAAGACCTGCGTTGTTCCCACTGCCAAGAAAGAGAAGCAGTCCTAAGGGTGTCTGGACCCAGCCTCACAAGGGAAGTTGGGCAGATTGTTAACAACATTTAATAATTAGTATGTGCAGATGACACCACCTTTATGGCAGAAAATGAAGAGGAACTAAAAAGCCTCTTGAAAGTGAAAGAGGAGAGCGAAAAAGTTGGCTTAAAGCTCAACATTCAGAAAACGAAGATCATGGCATCCGGTCCCATCACTTCATGGGAAATAGATGGGGAAACAGTGGAAACAGTGTCAGAGTTTATTTTGGGGGGCTCCAAAATCACTGCAGATGGTGATTGCAGCCATGAAATTAAAAGACGCTTATTCCTTGGAAGAAAATTATAACCAACCTAGATAGCATATTCAAAAGCAGAGATATTACTTTGCCAACTAAGGTCCATCTAGTCAAGGCTATGGTTTTTCCTGT
Source organism: Budorcas taxicolor (assembly GCF_023091745.1). Classification (NCBI taxonomy): domain Eukaryota; kingdom Metazoa; phylum Chordata; class Mammalia; order Artiodactyla; family Bovidae; genus Budorcas; species Budorcas taxicolor. The sequence continues at coordinate 74,101,566 of NC_068930.1, read as the reverse complement.
GGTCATGTATGGATGTGAGAGTTGGACTGTGAAGAAGGCTGAGTGCCGAAGAATTGATGCTTTTGAACTGTGGTGTTGGAGAAGACTCTTGAGAGTCCCTTGGACTGCAAGGAGATCCAACCAGTCCATTCTGAAGGAGATCAACCCTGGGATTTCTTTGGAAGGAATGATGCTGAAGCTGAAACTCCAGTACTTTGGCCACCTCATGCGAAGAGTTGACTCATTGGAAAAAACTCTGATGCTGGGAGGGATTGGGGGTAGGAGGAGAAGGGAACGACCCAGGATGAGATGGCTGGATGGCATCACTGACTCAATGAACGTGAGTCTCAGTGAACTCCGGGAGTTGGTGATGGACAGGGAGGCCTGGCGTGCTGCGATTCATGGAGTCGAAAGAGTCGGACACGACTGAGTGACTGAACTGAACTGAACTGATGGACTACATCTTTTTTTAAAACAAACTGAACAAACATATTTATTTGGCTGTGACTGGTCTTAGTTCAGCATGCAGGCAGCATGCAAAATCTCTAGTTGTGGCACTCAGGATCTTGTTTTTAGTTGTGGCATATGGGATCTAGTTCCCTGACTAGGCATTGAACCCAGGCCCTCAGCAGCAAGAGCACAGAGTCCAAACCATTGACCACCAGGAAAGTCCCTAGACAACATCTTTCTTAAACACTACTGCCAACTGGATGCTGTAATGAGGAGTAAGAACCTGGAAAACCAGTGGGCAGCGGGGAGGGTGGACATGGGTTAGTGATTTGGTCTCAAAATAAGGAAGAATGAAAGCATGAAAGTTGAAAATTGCTGAAAGATCATACTGAAAGTCTTTAATAAAAATACCCCCAAAGAACCAGTTTTGGGATATATACTTTTGGGTTTAGATACAAAGTCATGTTTCTGTTATGAATAAATATCATGTGTTCATTCTTCATAAATTCACGTGTTCCCCCTACAGAAGGTTAAATACATATCAAACCATCTTGTTGTACTTCCTTAAATGTATGTAATTTTAACTTGTCAAATACAAGTGTGTTTGTCACTTAGTTATGTCCAACTGTTGTGACCCCATGGACTGTAGCCAACCAGACTCCTTCGTCCATGGAATTCTCCAGTCAAAAACACTGAAGAGGGTAGCCATTCCCTTCTTCAAAATATCTTCCCAGTCCAGGGATCAACCCGATTCTTTACTATCCAAGCCACCAAGGAAGCCCAAAAGTGAGGAAAAAGAAGCTAAACAGGAGATGACACATAGACTCTGGATAAAATCAGAGACGTAACTCCGATCTTGTTTATATGCGTATAGTCGTTTGTTCACCACCTTAGGAAGCGGTATTAGCTGTGTTTTGCTGACAGACATTGTGAATGTGTGCACACATAGGTGTTAATAAATGTTGCACCCCTCCTGTATGTGAGGCATTGAGATGGAGGGGAGTGATTGTATAATCAAATTGAGGTTATAAGCCCAGCCGTGGAGATCTACCCAGTCAATAATAATAACTGACTTTGAACACTTGTGTGGACTAAGCACTGAACACCACTGAATGCATTTGGTCCTCCAACAATACTGAAAGCAAAGCTTTTTGTTTTCCCAATTTACAGATGAAGGAGAGGCAAAGAGAAGTCAAGTAACTTGCCCAGGGTTTCCTAACTAATAAGTGGCAGTGTCAGGATTTATACTATTTCAAGTCCTTGATCTTAATCAACTGTGTGCTGCTTTGTTAAGTTTTGTGAAAAACATTTCATCACTTCCTCTCTTTTCTGGATGAGAGGATTGAGACTCAAAGATTCAGTGACCAGAGGATGGGGGAGGTACAAAGTCTGACTCCAGAGAGCTTTCCTTAAGGTGTTCTGACATAAACATTGCTGCTGCTGCTGCTGCTGCTGCTGCTGCTGCTAAGTCACTTCAGTCGTGTCCGACTCTGTGCGACCCCATAGATGGCAGCCCACCAGGCTCCCCCGTCCCTGGGATTCTCCAGGCAAGAACACTGGAGTGGGTTGCCATTTCCATCTCCAAGGTGTGAAAGTGAAGTCGCTCAGTTGTGTCCGACTCTTAGCGACCCCATGGACTGCAGCCCACCAGGACTACCTTGCTCGGTCAATGTTAGTATCAGGGATCAGTCACGTTGATGGCACGTGTCTCTGATATGATGTAACGACAAGGGCGCTTCACGTCCTCAGAACCCATAATCCAGTCTAGTCTGAGCAAAACACCAGGTTAATTCACACTGAGGGATGTTCTACAAAAGACCTGACCAACACTCCTCAGAACTATCAAGATCGGGAAAAACAAGAAAAGACTGGGAAACTGTCAAAGACCAGAGGAGAGTAAGGAGGCCTGGCAACTAAAGGTAGTGTGGTATACTCGACAGGCGTTTGGAACAGACAGAGGATCTCAGTGGAAGAGTGAAATCTGAATATGCTCTAGAGTGTAGTGACTAGTAACATATCAAGGTTGGTTTTTGGAGGTGACAAATTACCAGGGTAATGAAAGCTGTTAAAAGGAGAAACTACGTGCGTATACACAGAGTCTCTGAACTGAGAAGGACAAATATTCTGATATTGCTTATATGCAGAATCTTAAAAAGATACAAGTGAACTTATTTACAAAACAGAAGCAGACTCCAGACTTAGAGAACGAATATTATGGTTACCAGAGGGGAAGGGTGGCGGGGAGGGATAGTTCGGGAGTTTGGCTTTGACATAAACACACTGCTATATATAAAATGAATAGCCAACAAGGACCTACTGAATAGCACAAGAGGAAAAAAATATCTATATCTAAAAGACATCAGCAGCTGTTCGGCTGCTCTAGAAATCAAAGAAACGTAAATAAAAATGATGAATGTCTAATCAAGAAACAAAAATTCTCTTTACTATCTTTGTAACTTTTCTGAAAGTATCAAACTATTTTGAAATAAGTTGTTTGTTGAAATATATACATAGGTACTTACATATATACTCAAATAAATAACAGATGACCTGGGAATTAAGTCACTAGGGAGGGAGTGACTAGAGTGCGGGTCCTACCCCAAAATGGTTATTCATCTACAAACCACCAGGTGGCGGTAAGGACTTAGGTTAGGCCTTGGCCAGACCAAAGGAGGGAATGGGATTATTTCTTACCTAAGTGGCATCATGCCTGCCTCCTTCAAAGGCTGGAAGATTTCTCAAGGCTTTATGTGGAAAAATATGTAAATGCTCAATCTGGAACTGTGACTTCCTCTCTAGGTCCATGACCCTTCTAGAAATATTTTTTTTTAAATTGAAGTATAATACTGGGGCTTCCCTGGTGGCTCAGCAGCAAAGAATCTGCCTGCAATGCAGGAGAGGCGAGTTCTATTCCTGGATTGGGAAGATCCCCTGGAGAAGGAAATGGCAACCCACTCCAGTGTTCTTGCCTGGAGAATTCCATGGTCAGAGGAGCCTAATGGGCATGCAGTTGCAGAAAGAGATGGACAGGACTTAGCAACCAAGCAACAACAGCATAGTTGATTTACAATGTTAATTTCTGCTGTACAGCACAATGATCCAGTGATCTATATATATATATATACATTCTTTTTGTATATTCTTTTCCATATGGTTATCACAGAATTCTTTTCCCTTTGGCCACATCATTTGGCTTGTGGAATCACTCTTTGGAAGAAAAGCTATAATCAACTTAGCATATTAAAAAGCAGAGACATTACTTTGCTGACAAAGGTCCGTCCAATCAAATCTATGTTTCTTCCAGTAGTCATGTATGGATGTGAGAGTTGTACTATGAGGAAAGCTGAGCGTCGAAGAATTGCTGCTTTTGAACTGTGGTGTTGGAGAAGACTCTTGAGAGTCCCTTGGACTGCAAGAAGATCCAACCACTTAGTCCTAAAGGAAATCAGTCCTGAATATTCATTGGAAGGACTGATGTTGAAGCTGAAACTCCAATCCTTTGGCCACCTGATGCAAAGAACAGACTCCTTGGAAAAGACCCTGATTCTGGGAAAGACTGGAGGCAGGAGGAAAAGGGGATAACAGAGGATTAGATGGTTGGATGGCAATACTGACTTGATGGACATGAGTTTGAGCAAGCTTCAGGAGGTAGTGAAGCACACAGGGAAGCCTGGTGTGCTACAGTCCACGGGGTCACAAAGAGTCAGACACGACTGAGTGGCTGAACTGACCAGGAACTGAACCTGGCCAGGGCCACCTTGGTGAAAGGGCCAAGTCTCCTGACCACTGGACCGCCAGGGAATTCTCTGTCACAGCTCACTGAATACAGTTCCCTGTGCCATACAGTAAGACCTTGTTGTTTATAGAATCTCCTACGTAGGCAAAGAGGCCCGGCCATGACAAATGGAACAATCCATATGCACAAGTGAAAAACATCTTCAGTGGGACTTCCTGGTGGGGCAGTGGCTATGACTCTCAACTCCCAATGCAGGGAGCCCAGGTCAGGGAACTAGATCCCACAAGCTACAACTAAAGATACAGCATGCTACAAGGAAAATAAAAAATCCTGCATGCTGCAACTAAGACCTGGCACAAGCCAAATAAATAAATATTAAAAAAAGAAAAACATTCTTAATGATTCCTCTTCATTCCCAGTCAGAGCATTTCACAGATTGGAAAGTAGCTGGTTTCAGAGATCAATTTCTGAAAGTCTCTTAGAGAATGACACTTAGACCAGCAGTACTAATGTTTAGCTGTGATAGGCTCCCCACACACTTCCCTGCCTCTGCTACCTGCAAGCCGCACCCTGCTCTCAGAGGTCTTGGTTGTCTAATGTTCATGGTATGTGTTAGTTGCTCAGTTGTGTCTGGCTCTTTGCAACCCCATGGACTGTGGCCTGCCAGCCTCCTCTGTCCATGGGAATTCTCCAGGCAAGAAGACTGGATTGGGTCACTTGCCCTCCTCCAGGATACCTTCCTGACTCAGGGATCGAACCCATGTCTCCTGCGTTACAGGCAGATTCTTTACCTCTGAGCCACTGGGGAAGCCTAGTATGTTAAATAATTCAGTGTAAAATAGGGTAGTCAGGCTCTTAGTCACCGCCCAGAGAGGTGGTTTGGGAGTTGGAACGCTGGGGTCTAAAGTAGAATATTGCCAGTGAGGCAAGGGCAGCTCAGAGAAGGTGACTGGTTTGCTCAAGAACACACACTAGTTGGTGTGAGAGCCCAAACTTGAGCCCAAATCTGTGCCTATTTCTCATTTGTTCTATGGCCTGCAGTAAAAGCACTTAATTCCTCCTGAACTTCAGTTTACTTTCCTACAGAAGCTGTGATCCCTTGGTTTAGTTGCTAAATGGTATCTGACTCTTGCAACCCCATGGACCAAAGCCCACCGGGGTCCTCTATCCATGGGCTTTCCCTGACAAGAATACTGGAGTGGGTTGCCATTTCCTTCTCCAGTTATATGATCCCTTATAACTCTAAAACTGTGTGACTCAAAAGACATTCTAATTATCTTTCTTTGAATATCCTTAATGTAAAAGTGACTCTAAATTCTTAATTTAGACTTGAAATGCCTAATATTTGTCACTTACCATGTGTTCTCAAATATTATCAGGGTATCTTGATGAGTGTGCTAACTCACTAACTAGATTCTATGTTTTCCCTGATATCAAGGTGCATTGTAGTCTCATATAGGCCCAACATGGTGTTTTGTACTTTGAAGGTTATAATTAATTTCTTAATTAATCATAGTGCTCTGATGTAATAATACATAATGATAAATTGTAATATATATAATGATATATATAATGCTGTATAATAATTAATATGATGGCATATATAATATCATTTGTTAAACTCTTCCTATGTACCAGTCACAGGGATTCCCTGGGGGCTCAGTAATAAAGAATCCGATGGCCAATGCAGGAGATGCTGGTTCAATCCCTGGGTCAGGAAGATCTCCTGGAAAAGGAAATGGCAACCCACTCCAGAATTCTTGCCTGGGAAATCCCATGGACAGAGGAGCCTGGCGGGCTACATTGCATGGGGTCGCAGAGTCAGACGTGACTTAGCGACTAACAGCAAGAGTAACATCAGTGTGTCAGGCTTTGTGCTAAATGCTTGACATTTGTTACCTCATTTAATTCTGACCACAACCCTTATTGGTATATTTCTATGCTTAATTTCAAAGAAGGAAGCAGACCTTTGGATAGGAAAAATGACTCGCCTGGAGGCAGACAACTGGAAGCTACCAAGATCTGTCTGTTCTAGAGCCAGGATCTTAACCCCTGTGCCAGAGGGCCTCAGAGCATCTTGGCTCTGAATGGAACTAGCACTACTTCAAGAGTGGAGATGAGAACATGAATATAATTACTGGTAAAGCAGGTTCTGACCATATACCCTGAGGCCCTATCCATCACCACTCCCTGCTCCCTCCCTCTAAAATAAATGGTAATGACGCAACCCAGCTTAGGCTGCAGCAGAGACAATAGTTAGCTACCAGCCAGCAGCCATTAGCCCTTCCTCCTCTGCACCTAAATCCAAATTCGTTCTCCTACTTTACAGAACTGTGAGCTTCAGGGGAAACCTAGCTTTTCCCTAGCCCCTGCAGGCAGCGGAGGTGGTAACCCTTGACTTAGTTGAAGATGATTCAGTCCTCTTTACCAAACTGCTCTTTTTAGGCATGGGCAAGTAATGCAATTCTATCCAGTGAAATTTGAGCTGCAGTTTTTAAATCTTCATTTATGTCAGTGTGACTCTGGCCCCTGAGTACTTCAATTCAGATTCCAGCTTCACCATTTTCTAACTCGATGGGTTTGGGCAAGTTTACTAACGCTTTCCTGGACTTCAGGTTCTTCGACTGAAAATGGGAATAATTATGGCACTCACTGAGTCAGTGTCAAGACTCATAATGTTCCGTGCAGGGAACTGTACCTGATGCATAGTAAGGGCTCAGCAAGCAGCTATTGTATTTGTTCTCCTTTGTTGCACAACTAATTGCCCCCAGATTTAGAGGCTGAAAACAGTTGATCAGTGGATGAAGAATCTGGGAGCGACTGGGAGGCTCTGGCTGCCTGACAGAGGTGTTGGTCAGGGCTGTGGCCGTAGCCTGGGAAATCTTCCAGGCTCACCCCTGCGGGCCTCATCACATAGCTGCCTGTGACACAGCAGCTGACGTCCACCATTTCCACAGAAGCAGGCGATTCAAAAAAGACAGCACCCAAGACGGAAGCCACAGTCTTTTTTTTTATCTCCAAAGTGGCACCCTATCACTTCTGTCAAATTCTACTCGTTAGAAGCAAGGTCGTAACTCTAGCCTATTTTCAAGGAGACGAGATGGCACGAAGGTGTGACTTCTAAGAGGTGGGACTACTGGGGGCCATTGCGGAGGCGATGACAGCTCCTGGTTGGTTTCTGTGCTTGTTTTACAGAGTCTACACTTTTGTTACTTCTCCTTTGTACTTTCCCTTTAAATGATACAATTCCTCTATTAGATCCAGGTTTCAAAAAAAAAAAAGATCCTCCATGACAGTGCTTGTCTCCAATTTAACTCTTTCATGTATCAGAGTAATAAACAAATTTGTTCTTTGTCCCTTCTAAAGGCTGCCATGGGTCCTTTTAGGTTTTACAACCAGCGTATGTTCAGCATTTTAGAGCTACAAGCATAATTGCCTCCTCAGTCTCTTTCTACTCCAAGCAGTAAATACCCAGCTGCTTCCCTGTCTCTGATTTCCTTCTGTTCTCACCTTCTTCCCTTTAGGGAGAGGCAATATCCTCCAGGGCCCCTAACACTCCCATCCTCCTGGGAGTAGAGAGGAGACTTTGTCCCGCCAGCTCTGGCTTCCCAGAAACTATTCTTTCAGTATGCAGCGAAAGCACTTTTCTTTTTTGTCACAAGCAACAGGTGGGATCTTGGTTCCCCAACCAGGGATGTAACCCACACCCCTTTGCAACGGAAGCTCAGAGTCTTAACCACTGGACCACCAGGAAAGTCCAAAAAAAGCTTTTAAAATGTGCATTCTTTTGTGGTTAGGGATAAATTGGTAGATTGGGATTGACTTATACACACTACCATATATAAAATAGATAACTAATAACAACCTACTGTATAGCACAGGGAACTCTACTCAGTACTGTGTGATGATGATTATGGGATAAGAATCTAAAAAGGAGTGGAGGACTTTCCTGGCCGCCCAGTGGTTAAGACTCCACGCTTCCGTTGGAGGAGGCACAGGTTGATCCCTGGTCAGGGAACTAAGATCAAGTAACATGCCCAGGGTTGTGGCCAAAAAAAAAAAGAGAGAGAGAGAGAGAGAGAGAGAGAGAGAGAGAAGTAATACTATTTTATAAAAAATAAAATAAGAAAGAGTGGATCTGTGCATATGTATCACTGATTCACTTTTTTGGACACCTGAAACTAACACAACATTGTAAATCAACTTTGCTCCAATAAAAGCTAATTTAAAAAACAGTAAAATGTGCATTCCTTTAATCTAATGTATTCTGTTTATAGAAATGTATCCTAAGATACTAAGAATGGCCACAAAGAATGGTTTTCCATTGCAGTAATTTTTTTTTTACTGCAGTAGGTCTTAGTTGCAGCATGTGGGATCTAGTTCCCTGACCAGGGATCAAACCAGGGCCCCCTGCATTGGGAGCTCGGAGTCCTTAGCCCCTGGACCACCAGGGAAGCCCCCATTGCAATAATTTTTAATCATTGTGAAAAAAATTGGAAACCAAATGCATCAATAAAAAGTGATGTGCATGTGTGTGAGCTCAGACGCTTCAGTCGTTGTCTGATTCCTTGCAACCCCATGGACTGTAGCCTGCCAGGCTCCTCTGTCCACGGGGATTCTCCAGGCAAGAATACCGGAGTGGGTTGCCATGCCCTCCTCCAGGGGATCTTCCAGACCCAGGGATCGAACCCATGTCTCTTATGTCTCCTGCATTGCCAGGTGGGTTCTTTACTATTTGCACCAAGTTGAGTACATTAAGCCATGTGCCAAGGGCTGTAGAATCTGCAGTGATTAAAACACAATTATACTGGGTGAAGCCATATGCAGTTGTTTTTGTAGTTCAAAACTGGTTAAATTTTGGTAATTCATATGGTTTAGCCAAATAGAAGAATATTTTTTGATATACAAATAGATTTACAGCCTACTGAGTGAAATTAAGTTGAGTACCACAGTATTTATGGAACGATCTCATTTTTGTGTTGACAAACACACACAAATATATTTGTAAAGAAAAAATCCGGTAAAGCACACATCAAAATGTTAACAGTAGTTATCTTTGGGTGGCAGAATTAATTATCCTTGTTCCAAAAATGAAGTTTCTGCTTTTTTCCAATCAATACTTCCTACTGGTGTAATGTTTACAGATTTGTAAATGAGTAAACTAGAACCTCAAAAAAGCATAAGATGCTAAACTCCAAGAGGCCAACCCTACATTCTTATTTTTCATAGTAATGGGTAATGCATTAAGCACAGCAGAAGCTAAACCGCTTTTCCGCAAGGAGCGGATGTGCCAGGCCCAGTCGGCAGGAGCGAGTGTTCCCGTGCAGGGATGGCCGAGCCTCGGATGCTCCAAAGACAGGCTTCTTCTCTAAGTGACTGCTCCCGGTTTGGGAAAGCAGAGAGACAGAAGAAGTGTGCATGTCCCCCAGGACTTCTGTACCGCGTTTGCTCTCTCTTCTTCCAGCCATAGCCCGGGTTTTGCTTGGGGATTCTCTCCGCCATAGCTTAGCCATAGCCTAGGGGTGGATACGTGACCCAGACTTGAACTAACCAGCGAGTCACATTCGTGCAAGGTGAGCACGTGACCCGAGAGAAGCAGCGCAAAGATGAACTCCAGCTCCTCCGCGCCCTCTGCCGGCCTTTCTGTTGAATTTTTCTTTATTTTAAAAATTTAAATTTTAAATTGACATATAGTTGGTGGCGAGTCTTCCCTGGTAGCTCAGTTGGTAAAGAATTCGCCTCCAATGCAGGAGATCCCAGTTTGATTCCTGGGTTGGGCAGATCCCCTGGAGGAAGGCATGGCATGCCTGGAAAATCGCCATGGACAGAGGAACCTGGTGGACTACAGTCCATGGGGGCGCAAAGACGCGACTGAGCAACTAAGCACAGCACACAGCCGTCGGCTCAGTGGCCAAGAACTCGCTTGCCAATGCAAGTTCAAACCCTGGGTTGGGAAGGTCCCCTGGAGAAGGGAATGAATGGCTACCCATTCCATCATTCTTGCCTAGGAAATCCAATGGACAGAGGAGCCTGGCGGGCTGCAGTCCATGCCGTTACAGAAGAATCGGACACTGAGCAAGTAAAACAACAGACAGTCAATTTACAATGCTGTGCCTGTTGAATCTTAAATTCAGTTGTATTGCATTACTTTCTTCTCACTCACCCGTATTTTGTGATTTTTCCACTTTTATTCATTTTCTGTTCTTATTCCATGGCTGTATTACTTTTACTACCATGATCTATTCCTGCCTAATTAATCACGTCAAAACTTAGTGGCTTGAAACAATAAAGATCACGTATTATCTTTCTCGCTTTCCTTGGGTTAGGAACTCAGACAGGGCTGAGCAGTTATGGCTTGTCTCTTTTACATGATGTCTGGGGCCTCGGCAGAAAGACCCTGAGGCTGGGGACCTAGAATCATCTGAAGTCTCATCACGCCCTTGTCTGGCCAATGACACTGAGGTCAGCTCAGGGACCCACGGGCAGGTGGTGGCTGGTATCTGCCAGAACACAGCATTTTGTCTGCCAGGCCTTTCCAGGTGCGCTTCCTCGAAATGGGAATCAGAACCCCAGACAAGACCACATACGACCCTTGGTTGTTATGCCTCTGAAGTCTCTCTCTATATTTTTTAAAACTATTAAAAAAATATTTATTTTAATTGGAAGGTGATTACAATATTGTGCTGGTTTTTGCGATATATCAACATGAAGCCTCTGAATTTTCTTAATTAAAGTACCCCCTCCGTTTTCTCCATGCCATGGCCTTGTTGAATCTCGAATGTTAGAAAAACGCATAAGAAACGCTTTTATATTCCCTAGACTATTTCAGCATGGCTTGTAGAGAGTCTAACAGGTGGCACTAGTCTTTGCTAGAAAGGCTGCAGATGTGACCTGAAGTCTAGTGGAGTCGCCTTAGGTCATCCTCAGATGTCAGACTGCAGCCTTTGACGTTTCATCCCCACAGCAACCCCTGTACTCTGAAATACAGACTTTTGATAGAGACATGTTTTCCTCCCAGACTTTTGAGTAACCCTATCCATGCAAAGTTATCTTTGGATCAAATGAGATCCAGGAGAAGGCAGGAACCCAAAATACTGAATTCTTTGCAGGGGCCATGGTGCCCAGGGGACGCCGTGTGACACTCCCTTAAGCTGACATGTAAAGTGCTTCTAAAGCAAAAAGGCTGCAGAATTCTCTGCTTGAATTATTGTTTCAGAATATTACTGAGGTAAGTATGATAAAAGGGGATTCACCTTTGGTGGGGAGCCTTGTACCTCCTTCCTATATGAGGCTTTGCCCACTGCATTCCCTGAAAGCTCAGTTAGTAAAGAATCCTCCTGCAATGCAGGAGACCCTGGTTTGATTCCTGGGTCAGGAAGATCCACTGGAGAAAGAATAGGCTACCCACTCCAGTATTCTTGGGCTTCCCTTGTGGCTCAGTTGGTAAAGAATCTGCCTGCAATGCAGGAGACCTGAGTTTGATCCCTGGGTTGGGAAGATCGCTAGGTTGGGGTCCCTGGGTTGGGAAGATCCCCTGGAGAAGGGAAAGGCTACCCACTCCAGTATTCTGGCCTGGAGAATTCCATGGACTGTATAGTCCATGGGGTCTCAAACAGTTGGACACGACTGAGCGACTTTCACTTCACTTAGTTTCCTAGGACAGCTGGAACAGTGTCCTAAAACAACAGAAACAGATTCTCTCACAGTCTGGAGGCGAAAAGTCAAAAGCAAGGAGTCTGTACTGCCAGCTCTCTGAAGGCTGCAGAGAAGGATCAGTTGCACGCCATGCGCTCTCTTTTTTTAAAAAAATAATTGCATTTATTTTTATTTTTGGTTGTGCTGGGTCTTCGGTGCTGTGCGGGCTTTCTCTGGTTTCGCAAAGTGAAGGCTGCTCTCTAGCCATGGTGCGTGCGCTTCTCTTGCTGTGGAGCACGGGCTCCAGGGTGCGCGGGCTTCAGTAGTTGCCGTTCTCAGGCCTAGAGCACTGGCTCAGTAGGTGTGGCTTAGTTGGGCTTAGTTGCTCCACAGCTTGTGGGATCTTCCCAGACCAGGAATCAAACCCGTGTCTCCTGTGGATTCTTTACCACTGAGCCACCAGGGAAGCCCCATGCCTCTCTTTAGCTTCTGGTGGTGTCCAGCAATCTTCAGCGGTCCTTGCTTGTAGACACATCACCCAGTCTCTGCCTCTGTCATCACACGGCCTTCTCTCCATATATTTCTCAGTTTTCTTTTCTTAGAAGAACGCCAGTCATTGGATTAGGGCCCACCCTAATCCAGTATGACCTTATTCTAACCAATTACATCTTCTTCTTGTTGTTCAGTCACTAAGTCATGCCCAACTCTTTGCAACCCCATGGACTGCAGCACGCCAGGCTTCCCTGTCCTTCAGTATCTCCCTGAATTTGCTCAAACTCATGTCCATTGAGCTGATGATGCCTTCCAACCATCTCATGCTCTGTCGCCCCCTTTTCCTTTATATCTGCAAAATCACTGTTTCAAGTAAGATCACATTCTGTGGTTCCAGGTGAACAAGAATCCTTGGAAGACCCTATTCAGTTCAGAGCCCTGACCCTGAGTCTGATTAGAATGCAAAAGAAATGGAACCCACCCACTTTTAGAGAGTCTCAGAACACCTGATATGCACTTGTCCAGTCTTCCTGTCAGGCACACATGTGCCTGGGCAGGGCTTTGCCGGTGGACATCCCCACAGAGGATTTTGTATCTGGAGCTGGAGTTCTTTTGTAAAGAATCACAGGAACAGAAATTCTTCTAGCTGGTCATGTGTATTTGTCAGCTTCTATAGGTAACAAATATTGGGCTTCCCAGGTGGCTCAGTGGTAAAGCATCCACCTGCCAATGCAGGAGATGCAGATTTGATCCCTGGGTCAGGAAGATCCCCTGGAGGAGGAAATGGCAGCCCACTCCAGTATTCTTGCCTGGGAAATTCCATGGACAGAGGAGCCTGGTGGGCTAGAGTCCATGGGATCAAAAAGAGTTGAACATGACTGAGCGGGTGAGCAAGCACAAAGGCACGGGTAACAAGTACCTGTGCTTAGTCCCTCAGTCGTGTCTGACCTTTTGTGACCCCGTGGACTGTAGCCCACCACCTCCTCTGTCCATGGGGAGCCTCTAGGCAAGAATACTGGAGTGGGTTGCCATGCCCTCCTCCATGGGTAGGGGATCTTCCCAACCCAGGGATCGAACCCAGGTCTCCTGCATTGCAGGCAGATTCTTTACTGTCTGAGCCACCAGGAAAGCCTCAACAAGTACCACCCCCACCCAATTAATCTCAGTGGTTTCCAACAACCCCAAACATGGGTTTCTCATTCATGGTTCTGTGGCTGGACTGTTGGTAGACTGTGCCTTGGCTGGTTTCTCCCAGGAGCCCACGGGCTGGGCTCCAAGATGCTTGCTGGGATCAGGAGTACTCCATGTTTTTCCAGAGCTTGGGCTGGAGGAACAGCAGCTCCCTGGAGTAAGCTCTTCTCTACAAGAAGGCAGGAGCTCAAGAGCAGGGCAGACACACTGCTCAGAAGGGCACACAGTCAACTTTCCCAAATTCCATGCGTCAGTGCAGGTCGCACAACCAAGCCCCAAGTCAGCAGGGCAGGCAGGCATAGGGTGGAAGAGGGGTGAAGGAATTCTTCCTGGAAAAGAACAGAATTGGACTTCCCTGGCGGTACAGTGGATGAGAATCCACCTGCCAATGCAGGGGACAGGGGTTCAATTCCTGGTCTGGGAAGATTCCACGTGCTGCAGAGTGATTAAGCCTGTGTACCACAACTGAGGAGAGCTTCTCTGCTGGCTCAAACAGTAAAGAGTCTGCCTGCAATGCAGGAGACCAGGTTTCATCCCTGAGTAGGGAGGACACCCTGGAGAAGAGAATGGCAACCCACTCCAGTATTTTTGCCTGGAAAATCCCATGGACAGAGGAGCCTGGCGGGCTACAGTCCATGGGGTCGCAAAGAGTCAGACACGACTGAGCGACTCACACTTTGCTTTCACCACAACTACTGAGGCTGTGTGCTGCAGCTACGTAGCCTGCATGCTGAGCTTCTAAAATTCATGTGCCTGAAGCCTGTGGTCCATAACAATGAGAAGCCTGCGCACTGCCACCAAAGAGTAGCCCCCAGCTCTCTGCAACTAGAGACAGTCTGCATGAAGCAGTGAAGACCCAGCACAACCAAGAAAAGAAAATAACAGAATCTACCACACCAGGGCAACAACATAAGATGCTAGATGGCAGCAGTGTCCTTTCTGGTCTGGTTCTGGGCTGTGATCCTGCCAGTATTTCTGGACCAACTTCTAATTTTGGTTCTCAAGCCAGTTCTGTGAGCCTCTGGTCGGTTCCTCTTCACTTTCAATCAGTGGCGTCTGTGGCTTGTGGCTCAGGGTACTGGATGAAAATCCAGTTAACTCCTCCCTGGCCTTAAACATGGCTTGGTGGTCACCAGCCTAGTGTTCCTCAGTCCCAAGCCCACTCATCTGCCCACTCTGGGGATGGAACTCTGAAAACCAAATTGCAGACCTTGCCAGCTGATTTTCTGCTGGGTCCAGCCCATCTAGAGAAAGGTTGGCAGGGAGGAAGAGAGGAGGGATATCTTTCCTACTGCTTGAAGCCCTTGTCCGAGTTGTCTTGGAACTGCGGTTTGTCCCAGCCTCCAGATTTCTCCAACATCTCCGAGCCTGCTCCCTTGTGTCCTGTGCTGTGTTCCAGAAGTGGTGGGGCAGTGCCCCCTCCTGGGGGGTGTTTTCTGATGCAGTTTATTGGTGCTTAGATCATCGCTAATCATTGCTCCACGTTGCAAGCCTCCACTCAAGTTTGTCATGTCCCAACTAAGTACAGCCCTGGACCTTCTTCCAAGCCCTGCCTCTGGGTGGCCAGGCATGCCCTTGGGGCCTCCAGCGTCCTGGAGCATTTCAAGGAGGCATCAGCAGTGCGTAGTCATCAGGGACAGAACGCAGTCCTGTGGCATTGCTGGGCGTTGTCCCTGCCGGGACCCTGATCAGTCCTGCGTGCAGACCACAGAGGCGTCTGTATCCAGAATCTCCCAGGAGAAGCTGGTGAGGTTCCAGCAAGGCCCCCGGGGATTCAACAGGGCTTCACACGCATCCCTTCCCACTTAATCCCTTCGCACAAAAGCCCTAGTCTCTCTCCCTTTCCTGATAGAGCCTTGATGGGCCAATAAAACTGGACAGTAAATCATTATCCACTGAAAAACTAGTTTCCCTTGCCCTGGGGGCTGGAAGGACTCATTCTTCATCTACTACTGGAAAGGGAAGGGAAATATTCAGAAATATTTGCCCCGAGGGAATGTGCTTGGGGTAGGGGTGGGGGGAGACTCCCTTCCTAGACTGTGTTGAATCCTTCCAAAGCAGGGAAGAAAAACAAAACTGTTAAATTTTCCTATTTAGAAAGTTCATATGCTGCCCCAGCTTTTAAACGAAAATAAACTTAAAAATACAAACAAAAAATCATGAACTTCAAATTAACATTAAATCAACATGATGGATGATGCTTTACCAACACTAGATTACTGTGAGTCACTGGTGTGTGGTTTACTGGGAGAAAGCTGTTTTTTCAACTTGACTTTTTTTTTGGATAATGGGCCATTATTTGAGTCACTGACATTTTCACTGTCGATTTTTTTTTTTTTTGCTTTGAATAATAAACTCCTTTTTAACCACCTATCTATTATTTTAATGAGTCAATCAATTTAATTGTGCACTCTGCCAAATATAATCAGAAAATATTTTTTAAAGTATTTAACGAAATTCTTTTATTGTGTTTACTACATTTAACTGCTAATGCATATTGTTGCAAGTTGGGTGGGAAGAAGATGAGAGCTGCAAAGTCCATCATCTTGTAAGACCGCACAATTCTCTTGCCATCTTTCTCTCTTTGAACTCTGGTGAAGCATTTGTCTTCAATGATATAGCACACTGATTCATCTGCCATGAACATGACCTTAATCCAAATGGAAAAGCAGGTTTAATATGGTGAAGCAGCAGTTGGTTCTGGTGTGGCCATCTAGGTGATCCAAAAGTGAAAACAGAACATTCAAAACTTTTGGTAGAACTCATAAACCCCCAGGAATATGCCTGTGGACCCCAAGCTGAGAAGCACCACCCAGAATTCCACAGGGGAAAGAAAAGAGGGATTGCTCAGTGGCTATGTGCATGAGCCTGGGAGATTCTCTCTGCTGACCAGCAGAAACAGGTTGGGAAGCGCCCAGTAGGTGGAAGGATGTGGGGGTGAGTTTCCAGCCACACGTGCAGACGCCTCTATACATCTGAGGAGGAGGCAGCCTCCTCCAGAAAGCCTGCTGCAATCCTGGCCAGAGTAACATTCCTTGTGGAAGTAAGCAACGTAAGATACATGATTGCCTTTCCACTGTCCTTCCTCGAAACTCAAGCTGTAAATTTCCCCAAGAAGGCTGAAATGAGTATGGTCTGAAAAAAAAAGAAGGAAAATGAACAGTAAATAATAAAGACTGCTTTGACTCTCCATGACCAATACTTTCCAGAATGACAGGCAAACACATATGTCAGATTTTCTGGTTCAGCTCCGGTCCGTTCTTCCTTCTATGAAGTGTCCTCCCAGGAATTCCCCGACGGTCCAGCGGTTATGACTCTGTGCATTCACTGCCAAGTTCCTCTGGTTGAGGAGCTAAGATCCCATAAGTCGTGCAGCCAAAAAAAAAAAGTTGAAAAATACTTCTCCTTGATTAGAAAAGTCAGATTCATCATAAAAAATCTGGAAAACACAATAAAGTGGATAGGAATCAAACATTTCCACAGCTCAGAGATAATCATCACCAACTTAAAAAAGTTCTTTTTACTTGAAGTACAGTTGATTTACAATATTAGTTTCTGGTGTACAGTCAAGTGATTCAGTTATGCACATGTATATCTTCTTTTTTTGGATTCTTTTCCATTACAGTTTATTACAAGATATTGAATATATTTCCCTGTACTATACAGTAGATCCTGTTCATCTATTTTACATATAGTAGTTTGTATCTGCTAATCCCAAACTCCTAATTCATCCCTCCCCTGCCCTTTTCCCCTTTGGTAACTATAAGTTTGTTTTCTATGTCTGTGAGTCTGTTTCTATTTATCAAATAAGTTCAGTTGTATAATTTTTAGAATTCACATACAAGAGTGATGTCATATGATATTTGTCTTTCTCTGTGTGACTTGCCTCAGGTCCATTCATGGTGCGGTAAATGGTATTATTTCTTTTTTTTTAATGGCTGAGTAATAGTCCATTATAGGGCTTCCCAGGTGGCTCAGTGGTAAAGAATCCACCTGCCAAAGCAGGAGACACAGATCCGATCCCTGATTGGGAAGATCCCCTGGAGAAGGGAATGGCTACCCACTCCAGTATTCTTGTCTGGAGAATCTCATGGACAGAAGAGCCTGGCGGGCTATAGTTCATGGGGTCGCAAAGAATCGGACACAACTGAGCATGCTTGCAGGCATGTATATATATATATATATAATATATATCTCACATTTTCTTTTCATCTGTTCAGTTGTCAGTGGACATGTAGGTTGCTACCATTTCCATGTCTTGGCTATTGTAAATAGTACTGCAATGAACACCAGGGTGCATGTATCTTTTAAAATTAAAGTTTTCTCCAGATATGGGCCCAGGAGTGGGATTGCTGGGTAATTTGGTAACTCGAATTTTAGTTTTCTGAGGAATCTCAATACTGTTTTCCACAGTGAAGGTGAAGTTGCTCAGACGTGTCCGACTCCTTGTGACCCCGTGGACTGTAACCAACTAGGCTTCTCCGTCCATGGGATTCTCCAGGCAAGAATATTGGAGTGGATTGCCACTTCCTTCTCCAGGGGATCTTCCCAACTCAGGGATCGAACCCGGGTCTCCCGCATTGGAGGCAGAAGCTTTAACCTCTGAGCCACCAGGGTGGGGCGTTTTCCACAGTGGCTGTACCCAATTACCTTCCCACCAACGTTATAAGAGGGTTCCCTTTTCTCCACACCCTCTCCAGCCTTTATTACTTATAGACTTTTTGATGATGGTCATTCTGACTGTTTGGAGGTGATACTACATTGCAGTTTTGATTTGCATTTCTCTAATAATTAGTGAATGTTGAGCATCTTTTCATGTGCCTGTTGGATGCCTTCTTCAGAGAAATGTCTACTTAAGTCTTCTGCCCATTTTTCCATTGGGTTGTTTGCTTTGTTGTTACTGAGCTGTTTGTATATTTTGGAAAATAGGCCTTTGTCAGTCGCATCATTTGCAAATATTTTTTTCCCGTGTACAAGTTGTCTTTTCATTTTATTTATTGTTTCCTTTGTTGTGCAAAAGCTTATATGTTGAGTTAGATTCCACTTGTTTATTTATTTCTTATTGACTTGGGAGACTGACCTAAGAGAACATTGCTATGACTTACCTCAGAAAGTATTTTGCCTATGTTTTCTTCTAGGAGTTTCCTGGTCTTATCTTTAAGTCTTTAAGCCATTTTGAATTTTTGTGTGTGTGTATGGTGTGAGGGAGTGTTCTAACTTTACTGATTTATGTGTGGGATGTCCAGCTTTCCCAATACTGCTTGCTAAAGTCACTGTCTCTCCTACATTGTATATCCTTGCCTCCTTTGTTGACGATTAATTGACCATATGTGTGTGGATACACTAACTTTCCAAAGTATGTTCCTCCACTCCTTTGTGGTATGAATTTCCTTTCCTAGAATATAGTTATAAATCACACCATGAGTACCATTCGATAGAACGTCCTCCTACCCCCACCAAGCACTATTATGACATAAGCGTTTCTCCCATGATTCACTAGGAAAGCACTCACATTTGAAAATAGATTTTGGAGATTCTATCTTTGTCAGTTCATTACGTAAATGCCAAAAAATGTTTTCATTGAGAAATAATCATAATCGCACAAGAAGTTGAAAAACAGCACAGAGCGTCCCATGTACTCTTCACTAACTTCCTCTAAAGTTGATATCTTATGTAACTACCAGAGGATATCAGGAAATATATTGACATTGGTACAAATCTACAGAACGTATTCAGATTTAACCAGTTTTTTTCATGTGCATGTTATTACTTCAATTTTATTTGACAGAGAAAACCAAGACTCAGACTGGTTTAATATCTTCCCGAGCTGCCCTGCTCCTGAAGCTGGCCTATAAACCTAGGTCTGTCCGATTGGAAGTCTGCATATTTCTCACTTATTCTGAGGAGTAGAGGGAGCATCATGAGACAGATAATTTTTAGCAGCTGAGGCACTGAAAACTTAAACAGCATCTCAGAATTGGTCTTAGTAACAAGGAGATCCAGGCTTGGTTCTGCCACTAACTGTAAGATATTGGCTTCAGGGTTCTGGTCGTGAGCTGTTGTAAGATAGATACGATGCCCACAGAAGGACAAGTGTATCTCACACACACACAAGCACACTCACACACACACAGTTATTTTAATCCCTAAACATCGTAGCCCTCCTAAAAATGTTCTGGATGGAAAATTTTTTTTTTGTTTGTTTAATCTAATTTCCATTATTTAATGGATGGTAAAAAAAGAGAATGCTGCAAACATTAATAATTTTATAAATGATTTCATCTTTCTTTTTTTAACTTTATTTTATTATTTTTTTTATTTTTTATTTTTATTTTTTTTAGTTTTTTATTTTTTTAATTTTAAAATCTTTAATTCTTACATGCGTTCCCAAACATGAACCCCCCTCCCACCTCCCTCCCCATAACATCTCTGTGGGTCATCCCCATGCACCAGCCCCAAGCATGCTGTATCCTGCGTCAGATATAGACTGGCGATTCAATTCTTACATGATAGTATACATGTTAGAATGCCATTCTCCCAAATCATCCCACCCTCTCCCTCTCCCTCTGAGTCCAAAAGTCCGTTATACACATCTGTGTCTTTTTTCCTGTCTTGCATACAGGGTCGTCATTGCCATCTTTCTAAATTCCATATATATGTGTTAGTATACTGTATTGGTGTTTTTCTTTCTGGCTTACTTCACTCTGTATAATCGGCTCCAGTTTCATCCATCTCATGGATGGAAAAATTTTAATAGAAACTCCTGAGTCTGGAGTTAAGAGGTTTAAGTAAATTGATTATAGTACGGTTACATTTGATGTGAATTCGGATTGTGGAAATCTGAAATAATGGAAGAATATGAATAAAGCCTGATTCTATGTCCCATAGTAGAAATACAGAATCTCACCCAATTAAAATATTAGTATTAGCCAAGAATCCCTTCATTTCAAAATGGATGGGACTGGAGATTGTACACCATTCATGACTTGGCCACAGGGTGGCGCCACTTCAACGGGTAAGCAAACGCATGGTCTGGGTTACCAGCGTAGAGACCACCGCGGTGTGTGCGGGTGTAGTGTATTGGGACTTTGGGTTCAAGTGGTCTTAAAAGGGCTGAAGCTGAACAATACATTGATGTTGTAATCACTTTTGTGGAAAGGTTAGCTGAGATAGATTGCTATGAAGAAGGCCAGTCACTGTGTGTGTGCGTGCGTGCTAAATCGCTTCAGTCGTGTCCGACTCTCTGCGTCCCCACGGACTCTAGCCGGCCAGGCTCCTCTGTCGATGGGATTCTCCAGGCAAGGATACTGGAGTGGGTAGCCGTTCCCTTCTCCGAGGGATCTTCCCGACCCAGAAACTGAACCCGCGTCTCTGTCTCCTGAATTGGCAGGCAGGTACCGCTAGTGCCACCTGGGAAGCCCCAGTTTATGGGCCAGCGTTCTGCTCAATAATAGAAACGGTGCGGAGAGCAAAGGTCCAATGAGAGCACAAGGCTACAATGGTCGTAAAATTTGTTTTCTGAGAACCATGCCCCCAACTTTAGAATGACTTATGTGGGGAAATAATTCTTCGAGTGCTGAGTGTTAAGTGATGTGAGTCTTTAGCAACCCATCATTCTTAGGAAATGTGATAGATCAGATTCTAATACCTAAGTGTGGATCAGCTCAGCTAGAAGGGAAGTTCTGACCTAGGAGTCTGTCCCAGAAAACCTAATTCCCTTCAAGATACAAGAGAAGAAGCAAGGAATTCCAGTGGTTGGGACTCTATGCTTCTACTGCAGGGGCCATGGGTTTGATTCCTGGTCAGGGAACTAAGATCTTGAAAGCCACATAACCAGAAGAAAAACAAAAAGCCTAAAGACCACACGAGGAGAAACAGGTTTTCACTCCATTTTGCGGTTATCCCCCTTCCCTCTGCCTGGTTCTGATTCCCACCCACCCATTCACCTCCATGACCGATCTTCTGTCAGTGTCCTTTCCCTTACCTCAATAATGAGGAAACTGAGGCTCAGAGAGGTTAAGTAATTTCCTGAAGATCTCACAGCTGGCAATCAGTAGAGTTGGAATTGAACCTAAGTAAGCTGAGCACCAAGAATTGATGCTTTTGAACTGTGGTGTTGGAGAAGACTCTTGAGAGTCCCTTGGACTGCTAGGAGATCCAACCAGTCCATTCTAAAGATCAGTCCTGGGTGTTCTTTGGAAGGAGTGATGCTAAAGCTGAAACCCCAGTATTTTGGCCACCTCATGCGAAGAGTTGACTCATTGGAAAAGACTCTGATGCTGGGAGGGATTGGGGGCAGGAGGAGAAGGGGACAATAGAGGATGAGATGGCTGGATGGCATCACTGACTCGACGGACGTGAGTCTGAATGAACTCTAGGAGCTGGTGATAGACAGGGAGGCCTGGCGTGCTGCGATTCATGGGGTTGCAAAGAGTCGGACATGACTGAGTGACTGAACTGAACTGAACAGGTGATGCCACAGCCTTTGTTCCTGTACCACATGGTGCCTCTACGCTGTGTTTGTGCGGTTACCTCCACCAGCAAAAATTCAGCAGGAATAAACAGGTTGTCTGTCTGTGATGGAGGTGGAGGGAAAGTATTTCTCAGTGAGATATCATTGCTCTTTCGTAATCTACTTCAATGTGCCAAGCGTCCTTGGACGGAATGATTTTGACGACAGTTTAGGCGGAAGCGGTCACTCCTCTTCTCCAGACGTAATGCCACCATCTGTAGTTATCATAGCAATGGTATGTCTGTCAGCAAACCTCTCAGTCACTTGTGAGATTTTATTTTAGTTAAGTCAGCAGCCTTTTAGTTTCCTGGAGTCAAGGAGAGGTTGATGTAGGCGGGGCAGAAGGGGTAGAAGATTGTGACACAGCAGCAAGGGCTGAAACTGCAAATGCTTCCCCACTCTTTGGGAAATTGTAATGTTATTTTTTTCCATCCATTCACCAAACACAGATGAGGAAAGAGAAAGCATGCGACCCTGGATAATTTACTCATTGCCTGATCACGGGCCAACACGTGCCTTATAAAAACATCATCATTCTGAAACTGGGGTGGCTGTGTTCCTGATTGAACTGAAAGTAGAAATGCAATTGATTCTCCTAAGTATGATCATAGGGGGATGTACATAACACATTTTTCTTCTCAAAATGCTTTTACATCTGTTATCTTAATTTATCTCTGCACAACATCCTTGCCTTGAACACACTTATTATAGCACTTATCACCCTGTAGTTAATGTTTAGTGTTTATGTCCATCTATCTTGCTGGTTTATGACCTTCTTCAGGGCAGAGACCCTGCCGGATTTATGCATCTAAATAGCTCGAGCACTTGGCAAAGTATTAGTTAGGGCTTGTGCGTGCTCAGTCGCATCCGACTCTTTGTGACCCCATACACTGTAGCACGCCAGGCTCCTTTGTCCATGGAATTTTCCAGGCAAGAATACTGGAGTGAGTTGCCATTTCCTACTCCAGTGAATCTTCCCAACCCAGAGATCGAGAACCTGCATCTCCTGCATTGGCAGGCGCATTCTTTACCACTGAGCCATCTGGGAAGCCCTAGTTAGGGCTTGTTTCATTGCAAAAGATAGAAACACACTGGATGCAATTTAAGTTAAAGGGGGGCTTTGTTTCAAGACGCCCCAGGGTAGGTGGACAAACACTGCTTGGCCTAACAGGAATCAGGCTCTTTGGCTATTCCTCATCTCTTGCCTCAGTGACACCTCCTCTTTGAAGAAGTACCTTTCACTCCTTCCTGGTTCCTTGGCTGAGAAGCTGGCTGCCAGCATCTCCAGAGTGGTGGTGTAACTTGTCCAGTCCTGAACCAAGAGCCTTACCACCCTGTCCCAATCTCACCCGTCTCCAGAAGTCAAGACTCTCTGCCAAGGTCCAGCCTTGGCGACATATTCACTTCTAGCCCAATCAACCGCAGCCAGAGGGGTGTGGTCCAATCTAGGAAGGAGATGGTTGGCATGGTAAGGTGCCTGGTAGTGGCAGGAAGGAACAAGGCACAGTTTCCTGAAAAAAAAAAAGAAACAGTCGGGGGCCTCATCTCGGTATACACTCGATGCTCTATAAATGCTTACCGATCCGCCTGGCTCTAAACGTGGCGGAACGCTGGGCTTCTAGTTCCTCAAGCCTGCGGAGCTCTTTCTGGATGCCGGGCTTCCGGATGGCTCTTTCTCACCGCCATCCTGGTGGCCTGGCTAACTCCAGCTCCTGCTCTGGATCTAGATTCGGGTTCGCCGCTTCTTCATTAGATGGTCTTTCCTGACCCCGCCCAGAGTATCCTGCTCTATTTCTTTAGAACACTCAACACCTTGCAGTGACTTGTTTAATTCCTGCCCTCCCCCCAACCCCCAAGATTGTAAGTCCCAGTGTTCCCAGAGGTCCCAATAGCTCCTGGCCCAATGGACAACCCCGCAACTTGGAAGTGGGGGCAGCAGGGGCATTCATGCCCTGTTGTTAAGCAAACCTCTGACCCATGGGAGGTGGGAGAAGTGAATACATTCTTGCCCTTTTACCTTCCATGGACCATCCTGAGATGAAATGTGTGTAGCTTTTGAGAGGATGGCCCTGGAAGATTAAGTACCCTCACGTTGACAGTGTATCCTCCTTACCCACCTCTCCTGTGAAGGGACAAGGATTTCCACTCTCTGGAATTTCACTCCCTTTTGAACTAGTAGCCAAAGCCTTCCCCTCAGGCTCTGCTTTCTGGGGAACTCAGACTACGTGGCTAGCTCTAGCTGCCATACATGCAAAAATTAAGTGTAGTGGCCTTTGGTTAGCACAGTGCTTAAATAAAGTTTCAGAAATCCCATCGGTTCCATCCCTAGGCCCTGCTTTTCTCCATTTTAGTTGTTGTTTTTTTCCTTTTGGCCACGCAGCACGGATCTTAGTTCCCCTACAAAGGGATGGATCCTGTGCCCCCAGCAGCGGGAGCTCAGTGTCCTACTGGACTGCCAGGGAACTCCTTAGTTTTCTGTTTATTCAAGATTTCTCTGAATGGAGGCAAGGTTGCCACCTGCAGCTCCTGCTTGTTCTCATGCGTCAGAGTGCTTCTCTTACCTCCTGGCTTCAGGCTGAGACCAGAGTTGACCGTCATGGTCTGGGATGGGCCCAGGTAGGGTCACGAGTTTTCCTCTGACCCAATCACTATGGTGGGTAAGGACCAAGATCCTTCTCTGGGTATCCTCTCCTTTTAAGTTTCCGGAGCAGTGATAACGTGGCAGAAGGGGCAAGATAAGTTCTGTAAAATACCTTATGGGCTGTGGCAGTGGAGAACGAAGCACCACAGATGCGGATGGCAAGGAGTCTATGACCCACTCCCTCTCCCTCATCCGGTACACACCCAGGGGAGGAGGAGAAGAGACCTGGGTGATCAGGTCCCCAAGCAGTCAGGATGGGAGGCCAGAGCTGGGGTGGACAGGTTCACTTCTACAGCGGGCTCTCCCCAGGGCAGCCTCTGCTGTCGGGGCCCTTGAATATAGCTCAGGCCCCTGCCTCCAGCCATAAGGTCCAAGCTGGCACTGGTGGTCTGTATTCTCTACAGCAGCATCAGGGCCTGTCTGCCCTAAAACTCTCAGATTGGAGGCTTCCCAGGGACCCAGACATGCCTCCACGAAGGGCTGAGTTCACGCAGGGTTGTGGACCCCAGGTAGAAGCAGTCTGGAGGCTCCTCATTTACTACAAGCTTTCAGCCAGGTAAACCCTCCCCTTCCCCTTGGGGAGACACCATCCTGGAGAAGTCTCCTTCTAGAGGTCAGCCAGGACTTTCCAGACACCAGGCCAGAGGCTCCTTCTGGGCTGTCTGCTCAGTCATGGGGTCATCACCCTCCATCATGAGAGCCTTCTGGGCCTCAGTGCCGCATCTCTATTCACTCTTATTCCCACTGTGAATACAGTAGACACTGGGGCCCTGTGGAGTTGGTTCTCAGCCCCTGGTGCCTGCTGAGAAGTGTCAACACTCATAGAGCGCTTACCACCCCAGGAACCATCTAATAACTTCATGATTATGGATTCATTTCACCCTTATGGGAAGACCCTGAGAACAAAGTATGTTGACCGTGACTGGAAACCAATTTGAAAAAAGAGATCAGCAAAAGACATTTTGGTGACCTTTAGGCCAATATGAACTGAGGATTAGATGATGTAAAGAATTATTGTTACTTTTGTGAGATATGATAATAATGTTGTGATTCCTGTAGGAGAAAAAAAGTCATTTTTTGGCATAACAAATCACTTAGAGGTAAAATTTGATGATGTCTATGCTTTACTTTAAAAATTCAATTAGATGACAATTAAGTGAAACAAATATGACAAAATATTAAAGACTGTTAAATCTGGGATAGTGATTCAGTTCAGTTCAGTTCAGTTCAGCCACTCAGTCGTGTCCGACTCTTGGCGACCCCATGAATCGCAGCATGCCAGGCCTCCCTGTCCATCACCATCTCCCAGAGTTCCCTCAGACTCACACCCATCGAGTCCGTGATGCCATCCAGCCATCTCATCCTCTGTCGTCCCCTTCTCCTCCTGCCCCCAATCCCTCCCAGCATCAGAGTCTTTTCCAATGAGTCAACTCTTGGCATGAGGTGGCCAAAGTACTGGAGTTTCAGCTTTAGCATCATTCCTTCCAAAGAAATCCCAGGGC
The DNA here is from genome assembly GCF_023091745.1 of Budorcas taxicolor. NCBI lineage: Eukaryota > Metazoa > Chordata > Mammalia > Artiodactyla > Bovidae > Budorcas > Budorcas taxicolor. The sequence continues at coordinate 74,075,428 of NC_068930.1, read as the reverse complement.
AGATCTCCTTCAGAATGGACTGGTTGGATCTCCTTGCAGTCCAAGGGACTCTCAAGAGTCTTCTCCAACACCACAGTGCAAAAGCATCAATTCTTCGGCACTCAGCCTTCTTCACAGTCCAACTCTCGCATGCATACATGAGCACAGGAAAAGCCAGAGCCTATAGTGGTATATGGGTGTTTACTATACTTATCTCCACTTCTCTGTACATTTGAACATTTTATAATAAAAACACATGGGGGTACTTCCCTAATGGCCCAGTGGTTAAGAATCTGCCTTCCAATGCAGGGGATGTGGGTTGGATCCCTGGTCAGGGAACTAAGATCCCACATGCCGAAGGCGGGGCACGTGAATCAGCAAACCAGAGTTAAAGATCCTGTTTGCTGCAACTAAAACCTGACGTAGACAAATAAATAAGTATTAAAACATTTTTTTAAATAGGAGGTAATTAGTAATCTCATTTTACAGATGAGAAAGCTGAGGCATGGAGGGGTCAGTAGAGAGTGGCTGATCTGGAATTAAGCCCCACCTCACACACCCTGTTTCTCAACACAATGATGCATGCTCATGTTTGATAAATATTTGTTACAACAGTGGTCTTTAGGGTTTGGGCTGTTCCACCTCAGATGTGTTCCTGGAATGCATGTTCTACCTTGGGTCCCAGGTCACACATCCAGAGCTTTCCAAGTGGCCTCTGGACTGACTAGGCTCCTACCGAACTCCTAGTCTCCTAACCGTTTTCCACAGGGCAGCCAGAGGGACTTTTCTGGACTGTAGCCTGCTAGGCTCCTTTGTCCACGGAATTTTCCAGGCGAGAACACTGGAGTGGGTAGCTATGCCCTTCTCCACGGGGTCTTCCCGACCTAGGGATTGAACCTAGGTCTCCTGCATTGCCGGTAGATTACTGTCTGAGCCACCAGGGAAGTCCCCCAATTTTTTGTTTTTTATTATAAAATGTTCAAAGGTACAGAAAAGTAGAGATAAGAGTACAATGAGCACCTATATATCCATACTTCTCTGGATATACAATATCTATATATCCATACTTCCATGGATATGCATACTTCTCTGGATATAGAATAATGCACACAATTTAAAATTCAAATAATGGCAAGAAAAAAATTTACAGAAAATGCAGTAAAAAATGATTCCCCCTGGGAATTCCTTCATAGTTTAGTGGTTAGGACTCGGCACTTTTACTACAGGGAATCCAGGTTCAGTCCCTGGTGGGGGAATTAATATCCCACGAGCCACACGGCACGGCCAAAAAAAAAAAGGTGATTCTCCCTGCCATTCAGCCACTGGGTTCCTGCATGGAGGCCAGCACTCTACCTAGTATCCTTTCAGAGCCGGTCGAAGTGTACAATCGAAGCAAATAGGAGCAGTGGAGGAAAGGCAAGGCCTTCCTCTGCTCCACCCCCTACCCTACCTTCCTCTAACCAGGGGAGCTCTGTTTTCTCTTCTTTATAGCTTGGCCTGTTCTATAAGATTTTATTTGAAGAAGGGGTTCCTAGTGCTAAAATAAGGTTGGAAGTCACTGGCTAAACTGACACAGCAGCCCTTCCCCTGCCTGGTCCTCCTTTACAGCCAGTGGGCCCCCTTCCCACCAACTCACGTTCAGCCGCACCGAGGGACTCTCCCCCATTCATGCCCTGTGCTTTCGTCTCTACCGCTTTGCACATGGCATTGCCGGAATGACTTTGTCTCTGCTTGGTGAGTTCATCCTTTAAGATCCAGCTCAAATATCACCTCCTGCATTAGTCGTCTGTCACCTCAGTCATGCTCGACTCTGTGCAACCCCATGGACTGTAGCCCTCCAGGCTCCTCTGTTCATGAGATTCTCCAGGCAAGAGTAGTGCAGTGGGTTGCCATGCCCTCCTCCAGGGCACCTTCCTGACCCAGGGATGGAACACGCCTCTCTTATGTCTCCTGCATTGGCAGGTGGAGTCTTTACCAACTGAGCCACCGGGGAAGTCCGGTCATCTATCACATTGTAACGAATCACTCTAAAACTCTGTAGCTTAAAACAATAAGTATTTATTATCTCCCCTCCATTTGTGAGGGTCAGATCTGAGAGTTGGGTGATTCTGGCTCAGGGTCTCCCATGAGGTGGTAGTCAAGCTGTTGACAGGGCTCTGGTCTCCGCTGAGGGCCTGACTGCCTGCCACACTTGCCTGGCTGTCGGCAGACAGCCATGGGTCCTGGGTCCTTTCCTTAGGGCTGCTCACAGCCTGCCAGCTGGCTTCCTCTCGAGCGAGCGATCCAAGAGAGCAAGAGAGAGGGGACCCAGCATGGAAGCCACGATCTTCCATAACCCGTGCTCAGAAGTTTCCTATCATCACCTCCACTTTATTCTATCGGTCTCACAGACCAACCCCAAGGCCGTGTGGGAGGGAGCTACAGGGGGTGTGGATATCAGGAACGAGGCTCACTGGGGCCTTCTCGGAGGCCGCCTCAGCTTTCCCATGTGGTCCTCGGGCGATTGGCACTTTGAATAGCCTTCTGTGAAGCTTGTGTTGTGGATGGTGGCGCTAGTGGTAAAGAACCCGTCTGCTAATCCAGAACATGTGAGGGACGCGGGTTTGATCCCTGGCTCTAGAAGATCCCCTAGAGGAGGCCATGGCAACCCGCTCCACTATTTTTTGCCTGGAGAATCCTGTGGACAGAGAAGCCTGGAGGGCTCCAGTCCATGGGGTCACAAAGAGTTGGACACGACTGAGGTGACTTAACACGCACACAGCAGTCTCACTCCCAGATGGCAAACTCTTGGGGGACAGTTACTAAACCATATTTATCTTCCCCTTCCTTTTTAGGCCCACATATTCTCTAACATAGAGTACACATTCAAAAAATGTCAACTTAATCCTGAAGGCATGCATAGATGAATAAATGAATGACTTAGTAACTCTCTGGACGGTTAATTCAAAAGGCTAGAGGAGACGGCATGAACATGTGATTAATTTCCCCCATTTTCTGCCACAAGATACCTAAGATGTTGGTTGCTTAGAGCTTGCTTTCTTTTCTCTGGTTACTTCTCCTTCCCCAACACCTTATGGTTACAGCATCAGAGGGCTTGCTCAACATCTTGCTGTAACAATGGTTCGCCTCTCATAACAGCTGATTGGATCAGGGCCAAGCACCTGACCCAAGATAGGCCAATGGGCTCCAAGGAACTTGAAATGGGACTAAGAGAGGCCAAGCTTCAGTCTGGCTGCTTCCTTGCCAAAAGGGTTCTGGAAATCTGGAAACTGTTGGCAGTAGCAGTTCTTTGATCCGTGGACTGGGGAGCAGAGAAAGCCAGTCTGCCCCAATAGGAGAGTGAGAAGGAAGAGAGAGGGGAAGGGTAGCCGAGTTTGCAAGAGCCCACAGTTCCTGCTTCCTGTCCAATCTGAACCTGGCTGCAGCTCCAGCTTGATCCCCATGAGACACACGTATATATTTTAAAAATTTGTATACACTTTCAAAGGTTACTTTCTATTTGCAGGTATTACAAGATATTGACTGTAGTTCCCGTGTTACAAATACATCCTTAAGCCTATCTTACACCCAATACTCTCCCATCCCTAGATTGCTCTCCTCCACTTGTATTCTTATAATAAATGGGGCTCAAGCAATGCTGTGCTAGAGCTGGTTCACACTGGCTCCTGAAAGCTAATTGTACATCTTTCTCCATGGGAGCCCCTGGGGAGCTTGACATAGACCATAGCCACAATAGTCACACCATAGAAATCAGAAGATGCTACAAATAGTATCCCGCAGTAATAAAAACTGGTTATTAAATATTAACAAGCACATCACTGGGTTTAAGATAATTCCAGGGGGCTTCTGTAAGGTATAGCCCAAACAGTCTTTCTGACTAAAGCCTCTGCTGGACAAGCTCCTACTCAGACTCTGTGGCCCAATGCATCTCCCGTGCGAAGCCTCTTCTGGTGTTTGTGGCAAGCTGGTTCTCCGTGTATTCCCAGAGCCTAGGAGACACTGTGAGACTATCCAGAACTCTGAGGGCTACGTGACACAGGCCAGGCATGAGACAGACACCCCACCTAGGCAATAATCGCCTATTGCCCTTGGAGTGAAGTCCAGGCTCCCCAGCAAGGCCGACTGTTCCTCTAAGCCGTGGCCCTTGCCCTCCACGCATTTCATTCCTGCCCACTCCATCCCCACCCCTTCACCGCGCCCTGGCCTCCTCAGCTTTCTCAACCTCTAGCATAGAGTCTCTTGGAGAAGGAAATGGCAATCCACTCCAGTGTTCTTGCCTGGAGAATCCCAGGGACAGGGGAACCTGGTGGGCTGTCTTCTCTGGGGTCGCACAGAGTCGGACACGACTGAACAGAGTCGGACACGACTGAAGCGACTCAGCAGCAGCAGCAGCAGCAGCAGCAGCGTAGAGTCTCTACCCCATGAGCTGTCAGCCAGTTGGAGAATACGATAAAGATCACAGACCTTCGCTTTGAAGGAAGCACGCATACAGACACAAAGATTTGCCTATAATTTCAGGGCTTCATGGACCAAACAGCCTCTTTCCCTTTTAGAAAAATTCTATGTGGTTGGTTATTTATTTTTGGCTGTGTTGGGTCTTCGTTGCTGCACAGATTTTTTTCTGCTTTTGGACAGCAAGGGCCACTCTCTAGCTGTGGTGTTCAGGCTTTTCTTGTTGCAGAGCACAGACTCTAAGGTGCAAAGCTTCAGTAGTTGCAGCCCTTAAACTCTAGAGCGCAGGCTCAGTAGTTGCGGCGCATGGGCTTACGTGCTCTGTGCAATGTGGGGTCATCCCAGATCCAAGGATCGAACCCATGTCTCCTGCACTGGCAGGCAGTTTCTTTACCACTGAGCCCCTAGGAAAGCCCCTTTCCTCTGAAGCCTTTCCTGACTCCTACACCCCATGTGCTCCACTTTATCCCAAACATAGCTCTATGTCAGCACCTTCAGCGCTCTTAAACTAACATTTATGTTTAAAAAAAATATTTACTTCTTTGCCTGTGCTGTGTCTTATCTGTGGCACACAGGATCTTTATCTTTATTGCAGTATGAGAACTCTTACTTGTGGCTTGTGGGATCTAGTTCCCTGGGCAGGGATCGAACCCCGGCCCCCCGCATCAGGAGTCCTGAGTCTTAACCACTGGGCAAACCACCAGGGAGGTCCCACTTATATTTAACTTGGAGTCTTGTGCTTCACTGGCTGCTCCTCGGGGAAGCATCTGTCCCCGTTTTATTTAGAGTACATGAGTGACCGGGGGATGCCTGAGGTGTGCCCTGACACCGAGTTCTAATCACGAGATCAGGGTGTCGCTACGGACACAGCCCCCTGCCTAAGCACAATCGTGTGTCTTTTGAGGCTGGCATCAACACTGTTAAAGGGAGAAGATGCCAACCAGAGTCAGGCCAAGGCACCCGTGGAGGGTGGAATCCAGGTGTCTCTATGGCTGGTGTATTCCCAGCAACCAGGGCTCTGGGGGCGTGCCTTGGGCAAAGGAAGGGCGCCTCAAGTGTGGTCCCACGGGGAGAGCCTGAACTCTGGGTCTCAGAGATCTGCGTTCAGTTTCTAGCTCTGTCACTCATGGCTTTTTGCCATGAGCAGGTCACTTTGTCTCTCTGAGCCTGTTTTCTCACCTGTAAAACCCTATTTGACTGAGTCACTGCTGAGATGAAAAGAGATGGTCTGTAGGTTGTGCCTGGGACACAGGAGTTGGTCAATAAAAGTTAGTGTCCTCCTTTCCTGTATTTCTGTCACGTTGGTCATATGTAATAGAAATCAACTCTTAACTAAAGCCAAATGAGGAATTTATTTGTAATTGTGGCAGAGACTGCTTCAGTTCAGTTCAGTTCAGTTCAGTTCAGTCACTCAGTCGTGTCCGACTCTTGGCGACCCCATGAATCGCAGCATGCCAGGCCTCCCTGTCCATCACCATCTCCCGGAGTTCACTCAGACTCACACCCATCGAGTCAGTGATGCCATCCAGCCATCTCATCCTCTGTCGTCCCCTTCTCCTCCTGCCCCCAATCCCTCCCAGCATCAGAGTCTTTTCCAATGAGTCAACTCTTGGCATGAGGTGGCCAAAGTACTGGAGTTTCAGCTTTAGCATCATTCCTTCCAAAGAAATCCCAGGGCTGATCTCCTTCAGAATGGACTGGTTGGATCTCCTTGCAGTCCAGGAGACTGCTTACTGCCCCCCCGATTTCTATTATCCCTTTCTCACATGGTAAAGTAATTTTTAGCTAGGAACATAGTTGCTTGGCTGAATACTGCATTTTATCCCCCAACCTCCCTTGCAGATTGGCGTGACCCGGTGACAGTACTCTCTAGAGAATGCGATGTGACCAGAAGTGATTTGTACAATTTCTAGGTCATGTCCTTAAAGGGGAGACACATGCTCACCTCTTTCCTCATTTCTTCTGTCCTTCAGGGATGTGCTGGCAGGAGGCGGAGCAGCCGTACTGACCTACGAGGTGGCAGCTGAGTGCTGAGGATGCAGAGAAAAAAGACAGAAAGAGCCTGGGTTGCTAATGAGTTATTGGAGGGAGGCAATGCACCAGCTCAGACTTTTAAGGGCAAGAGAATTAAACTGTTATTTGTTCAGCCATCGTCAATCTTTGGATTTTGTTATAGCAGCCAAACCTATACTCTATCTAATACTCCGTGCTTTAGACTGTATACCCCTAAAATTTGTATGTTAAATGCTAACTCCAGTATGGTAGCATTTGGTGGCGGGGGGGCTTTGGGAGGTGATTGGCATGAGGACAGAGCTTTCATGAATGGGCTTAGCGTCCTTATAAAACAGCCCTCAGAGAGCTCCCTGGCCCCTTCCATCACGTGAGAACACAGTGAGAAGACAGAAAGTAGGTTCTTGCTAGAGACAGAATTGGCCAGAAACTTGATCTTGGACTTCCCAACCTCCAAAACTGTGAGACAGAAACGTCTGTTGTTTGCAGGACACTCACGCTATGGTAATTTTGTCTTAGCAGCCAAATAGACTAAGATACTCAGTATACCATAAGGAACTCATGGTATCCAAAAAAGAACCAAACAAATGTTTACCTGGTTTTGACTTTGACTATTGTCAGTTTGACGGTTGTCTTTGTGACAGTTGTCTTTGCGACTACTCAGTTGACTCTTGTGTTACTTTGATACATACACATTGTTTTGTTTGTTTTTAGTATATCCTAACATTTGGCACAAGATAGTCCAGGCTCTTCTTGTAATTTCCATGCCTTAGCCTTGGACTTCTTCATTTGAACAATGAGTTTCAGTGGTTTAGTGCAGAATGGTGATTAGAAACCATGACCTGGGTGTTCTGTATGCTTATTGATACCAAGCTGACACTGCTTCTTGGCTTTCTGGCAGACCAAACTAGGCAATATACATGTATATGTGTGTGTGTAGGCATGTATAGGTTAATACACACATCTAATGCCAACTCTTCCATCTATACATCCTTTTAAAAACCATGAATTTATACCAGCATTTCTAAATCCAATTCAACACTCAGCATTTAGTCTTTCCTTCTTTTATTTTCTTTTTAAATATGGAATGCTTCCTGAACTGTCATATCATCCTTGCACAGGGGCCATGCTAATTTTCCCTCTATTGTCGCAATTTTAGTGTATGTGCTGCTGAAGTGAGCACGCCCTCTTTTCCAATAGGACATTACTCTCGCCTCTGGTGGTGAGCAGCTGGATCCCATTATCTTCACTCTGTTTCCGTGTTTGCTTGCTCCCCTGTTCGTACCAATTCCTTGACCACTAGAACTCCCCGGCCCTGCTATGTTCTCAGCTTGGCCGAGGGAAATGGGGATACACCAGATGCACATCTTAAAATATTATCCATCCCTTTGCTTTCCTCCCCCCACCCCCCTCCCCATCAAATAGCCTCCTTGTAACAATTTGGGCTCCGTTTAGCTTGCTTATAGGTACTTATTTCCCAGGTGGCACTAGTGGTAAAGAACCCACCTGCCAACGCAGGAGACATAAGATACTCGGATTCGATCCCTGGAGGAAGATCCCCTGGAGGAGGAAATGGGAACCCACTCCAGCATTCTTGCCTGGGGAATCCCATGGACAGGGAGTCTGGCAAGCTATAGTCCATGGGGTCACAAAGAGTCTGACACGGCTGAAACAATTTAGCTCACACACACACACACACACACACGCACACACATAGGTACAGAAGAAAGTAATCTCTAGGCCACAGGGAAGCTTGAGATTGGATTTGCCTTCTGCATGAAGAAAGAAGGTGCTCATCAAAAGGATTGGACTGCAGGACGCCTTTGAAGGAGGACACTGGAAGCACAAAGCCTGGAAGCTTCTCTAGCCTGAGCCCTACTGGGCAGACGGGCGCTCAGGTAGCTGCTCTTCAAGAGCATCCAGCTATCCTCAAGTACCATCACCACCACGCAAACAGCATCCCTGCCAGTATCATGCTGGCAGCTTTGTGTGTGTTATTTCTTTTCAGTCCTCACAGTAATATTAGGGGGAGGCACCATAATGGTCCGTATTTTACAGATGAGGATAAGTCTTGGAAAAGCGAGGGAACCTGCCCAAGGTCACGTGACAAGCATCAGGGTCATTACTTGAGCCCTTGAAGTCCAGCTCCGCCAGCACCACTGTCCTGCCCTGAGCCCTTGACCTCGCACTTCAGTCTTCTCTTGGCCTCCACCTGTCGTTCTGACGCTGCCCATGCTCTGGCTAGTTCTAGCTTTGTCCAGGAAATTGAGTCCTGGGTGCACCAAAGCTGTCAGTGCCAAGCTTTAAAAAAAAAATACCACTGTGTGATATTTAACAAGTGCTTCCCCAAATATGTAACATACATGTGTGTGTGTGCTAAGTTGCTTTCATTGTGTCTGATTCTTTGTGACCCCATGGACTGTAGCCTGCCAGGCCCCTCTGTCCATGGGGTTCTCCAGGCAAGAATACAGGAGTGGGTTGCCATGCCCACCTCCAAGGATCTTCCTGCATCAGTAGGTGGTTCTTTACCACTAGCACTACCTGGGAAGCCCGATGTAACCTGCCTGTGTAAGTCATAAAGCAGTAATAAAAGAATCCCCATGCCCCAAACCTACTGCCAACTTAAACATACACTAACAAATGCTTTTTAATTAGGCTTAATCTTTTATATTTTTAGAGAGCCTTTGTGTTTTCAAAATGCAAAAGCTTTTTAAATTTAATCTCCTCACTGCAAAGCTGCATATCCCCTGTGGATTAGCTGGCTCCCTCCCTCTGTCATCTTTTCTCTGAGGGGTGAGTCCTTGGCTGCTGTGTGTTTTTCAATCACATTTCAGACAACAAGTCCTATGGGTCTTGTCCAACTTTACTTTCAGATACATCACAAATCTGGCCACCTCTAGCCTCCTTCCCTAATCCAAGCCATGGGCAAGGCTGGATCCTGGCAGTAGCCTCTTAGCTACTGTCCATCAGGTAACCACAGTGAGCTTTAAAAAAAAAAAAAACGGAATCAGATTATGTCTCTTTCCTGCTTGGTCCTGGCCCCTGGGACATGTTTGCCTGCCGACTCAATCCTGAGTCCTTGCACTGACCTAGAGATAGGGTCAGAGCCACGGTCTTTACCAAGGCTCACAAGGCTTACTTCCACGGGTTCCCCTTCACCCCCCACCCCCAACTCTGATATCTGCACACATGACACCCTGTCCCTTCTGCCTGGAATGCTTTTCCCCAGGTATGATCACAGCTCCTTCCTTCCTCCTATAGGGCCGCTGCTCACTGGCATCTTTGCTTCCTTTGATCACTTCTTTTTTTGGCCGAACGGCATGTGGGATCTTAGTTCCCCGACCAGGGATTGAACCTGCACCCCCTGCACTGGAAGGGCAGAGTCTTAACCACTGGACCGCCAGGAAGCCCCGCCTTTCATCACATTTTATAAGCATAAGATAAATTCACAGAAAATAAAACCTACCTAAGCACATACTTAAAAAAAATTAATAGGATGTACTATAACATAAAGGGGAAATAAAAGAAAATGAATGTTTAATCATTTAATATGTATTTTAACAAGTAGATCTTCTGGCAGCTCTCTGCACTTATACCTAGAGTTCTTATAAATGTGACAACCACAAAGATGCAGTGTGTTGACTCAAATTCCACAGAGATGTGATTTCTTAAAACAGCGAACAATTCTTGGTGGAGTCCCAAGCAAGACAAAATGTAACCTTCTCTCTGTGTATTAGATACATAGTTCTTGAATTCCTGAAGATGCAGTGAGTGATAAATCTGTGTACAAAATACTTTCTGCTTATTTATAAAACCATTTTAGGTTCTAGGCTCATATAATTATAAGCAGAGTTTTCAGCTACATAGATGTCTGCTGGGACATTCCAGGGTTGCACAAAGGAAGCTGGTTTTCAATCTCTCATTCTTACATTTGTCGTGTGCACTGCAGGATGTCTGGCATGCCTGTTTGTTCTTCAGTTGCTAAGTCGTGTCTGACCCTGTGAACCCACTGACTGCAGCACTCCAGGCTTCCCTGTCTGTCACTAACTCCCAGAGTTTGGTCAGATTCATATCCATTGAGTCAGCGATGCCATCCAACCATCTCATCCTCTGTCCACCCCCGGCTCCTGTCCTCAATCTTTCCCTGCATCATGGTCTTTTCCAAGGAGTCCGTTCTTCACATCAGGTGGCCAAAGTATTGGAGCTTCAGCTTCAGCATCAGTCCTTCCAATGAATATTCAGGGTTGATTTCCTTTAGAACTCAATGGTTTGATCTCCTTGCTATTGAAGGGATTCTCAAGCGTCTTCTCCAACATCACAGCTTGAAAGTATCAATTCTTTGGCACTCAGCCTTCTTTATGGTCCAGCTCTCACATCTGTACATGACCACTGGAAAAACCATAGCTTTGACTCTATAGAACTTTGTGGGCAAACTGATGTCTCTGCTTTCTAATACACTGTCTAGGTCTGTCATGCCTTTCCTTCCAAGGATCAAGTGTCTTAATTTTATGGCTGCAGTCGTCACCATGATTTTGGAGTCCAAGCAAAGAAAATATGTCGTTGCTTCCACTTTTCCTCCATTTGCCATGAAGTGATGGGGCTGGATGTTATGACCTTAGTTTTTTTTAATATTAATTATATGTATTTATTTCAATTTTTGGATGTTCTGGGTCTTTGTTGCCAGGAGGGCTTCTCTCTAGTTGTGGCGAGTGGGGCGGCTACTTTCTAGCTGCGGTGCATGGGCTTCTCACTGCGGCGGCTTCTCCTGTCACAGAGCATGGGCTCTGTAGAGTGTGCGGCTGCAGTAGCTGTGGATTTCAGCTCTAGAGCACAGGCTCAGTAGTTGTGGTTCACGGGCTTTGTTGCTCTGAGACCTGTGGGATCTTCCTGGGTCAGGGATTGAACCTGTGTCTCCTGCATTGGCTGGTGAATTCTTTACTGCTGAGCCACCAGGGAAGCCCGATCTGTTTTTTTTTTTTAATGTTGAGTTTCAAGCCAACTTTTTCCACTCTCCTAGTTCACCCTCATCAAGAGGCTCTTCAGTTCCTCTTCACTTTCTGCCATTAGAGTGGTATCATCTGCATATCTGAGGTTGTTGATATTTCTCCCGGCAATCTTGATTCCAGCTTGTGCTTCATCCAGCCGGCATTTCACATGATGTACTCTGCATGTAAATTAAGTAAGCAGGGTGACAATATACAGCCTTGACATACTCTTTTCCCAATCTGAACCAGTCCATTGTTCCATGTCCGGTTCTAACTGTTGCTTCCTGACCTGCATGCAGGTTTCTCAGGAGACAGGTAAGGTGGTCTGATAGTCCCATCTCTTTAAGGATTTTCCACAGTTTGTTATGATCCACATAGTCAAATGTTTTAGTGTAGTCAATGAGGCAGAAGTACATGTTTTCTGGAACTCCCTTGCTCTCTGCATGATCCAGTGAATGTTGGTGCGCCTGCACTGGCCAGCTAAACACCTGGTGTGCAAGCTGCCCGCTCCCCGGTTACTGTGACTGGCAGAAAAAGCCCGGAAAATTGTCAAAATGTCCACTAGGTGGCGCTATAATCCAGGGTGAGACCCATAGGTGGGCCCCCGCCCCCCGCCCCACCATTTTGATTTTTCCTTTCCTCAAGCACCACCCCGTTATCTTGAACAGTGGTCTCTGTTTTTCGTCTGTGTCTGAGAGTAGGATAGGAGCTGCGGGAGGGCAGGGCTTGTGTTTTTCGACGCTGCATCCCCAATGCCCAGAGCAGCGGCTGGCACGTGGAGGACACTCAGAGAGGGAGTGGGTACATGAGCGCTGCCCCAGAGCACTCTAATTTCCATCCCCGGAATTCGACATTAAAGTGGGTGCAGAATCGGCTCAGGAGAGAGGCTGGGCAAGCTGTCACACATCCACCAAGCGCAAGGCCTGGGTTTTGAAAAGCAGGCGCTCTCTGTCCACACGCAGAACTGCCAGGCTGTGCTGGTCACTCGCTGAGCTGCGTCCGACTCTTTGCGACCTCATGGACTGCAGCGCCAGGCTCCGCTGTCCTTCACCATCTCCCGGAGCTTGCTCAGCTTCACGTCCATTGAATCAGTGATGGTATCTAACCATCTCATCTTCTGCTGCCCGCTTCTCCTCTTGCCCTCCTCCGGCTGTGTACCCCTCCTGATAGACTCTGGGCAGGGCTGCGTGTGTGACAGCAGAAAGGAGTCTCGCTTAGGAGCCAGAGATCCAGGTTCAAGGTGTTGTTTGGCCACCCACTTGCTGTGTGACATTGAGCAGGCCACTTGGCCTCAGCCGCTTTATCTATCAAAGGAAGTGGTGGAACCAGTCAAAAAAGCTAATTTGATGCCAGACCAGGTAAACAGACATATTATTGTCTGTCTCAAGGCAAGAGATTTCGACTCTGCCTTGAGGCAGCCAGGAGGACCCAGGTGGGCCTGGGAGAGCCTGGAGCAAATTCTAAGAACATCCAGCCAGGGTGTGATGACCATCCACTCCTCTCCGAAGGGCAGTCAGAGCACAGAGTCCTGTTGGGTGTCCCAGGGGTGCCTGGTACTCCTCACCAAGGGTCGGGAACTGGAGGGGAGGCTGATGTCCACACTGCAGTAGTCAGGAGAGAGGGACTCCTCATGGTGACCTCTGTCTTAGGTTAAAGATGAAAACTTCTACAGAGGGAGTCAGAGGGAGTCTGAGGCTGGGTACTAAAGACAGAAGGGCTTTCTGGAAGTTGGGGTGTGGATGTAGCATGAAAGACTCTTTGTGACCCCATGGACTATATAGGAGTCGTGGACTAGACAGAATTCTCCAGGCCAGAATACTGGAGTGGGTAGCCTTTCCCTTCTCCAGGGGATCTTCCCAACCCAGGAATTGAACCAGGGTCTCCTGCATTGCAGGCAGATTGTTTACCAACTGAACTCTCAGGGAAGCCCAGATGGAACTTGGGCACTGTGAATGAGCAGAAGTCAGCAGGAGAGGGGTCCACAGAGCTTCTGGCAGATTTTTTGAGTATTTTCATACCAACATGTTGAAGAGACGGTCCCTGACTTGTCTTTAAGCTTGGACACCCCCCTCCCGTGGCCCCTGACTGTCTGCTCTTAAGGCAAAACTGCTCCTGTCTCTTCTTTTCTCTTGCCACCGGGCCTTGAAAATCCACGAGAGGCTTTCCTCAAGGACAGCGTGGAAGAAGCTGCTCTGATCTAGCCCATCAGCCCTTCTGGGGCCAGGCCTGCCTGGATATTTCTGGCTCTCCCAAAAGAAAACAAGCTCTTGCCCAATAATGTAAGCAGGCAAAAATCTTTACCCAACAAAACAAACAAACCCAGTTCCTCTAGGCCATGCCCAGCCTTCCTAATATGGCATCCGGGATAGGACCCTTGGCATCTGATCAACATGGATAGTCCCACTCCCAGGAGAGAAAAAAAGGAACTAACCCCAGGTGCCAGATAAAAGCCACATTCACACTGGGTTGGCTTCCAAGGTTGGATGGGCTCTTCACGGGTAGGGTTCAACATACCTGGATGAGATACAGGAGGCTGAGTTAAATTTGAATCTCAACTACAGATACTGTTTTAAAAGTATGGACTGCCCTGGTGGTACAGATCATGAGGATTCACCTGCCAGTGCAGGGGACACAGGTTTGATCCGTGGTCTGGGAAGATCCCACATGCTGCAGAACTGTTTAGCCCGTGTACCGCGCCTACTGGGCCCAGCTACTAAAGCCTGCAAGCCTAGAGCCTGTGTTCCGCAACAAGAGAAGCCATCACAATGAGCAGCCATCACGCCACCATGAAGAGTAGCCCCGTCCGCCCCGCCTAGAGAAAGCCCACACGCAGCAATGAAGACCCAGCGCCACCGAGAGTAAAATAATAATAATAAATAAAGGATAAGTACATCTCACAGGCCATTTGGGACATACTTATACCAAACACTTATCCATTGTTTATCAGAGATTCAAATTTAATTGGCTTCCAGTATTTTTATTTGCCGGATCCGGCAACATTTTGGGGCTGCATGTAAATACAGTGAAGAAGAAAACTGGGGTCTGACTGGTGTCTTAAAAAACAAACAAAACACCAAAAACATTTTGTATTGGGATATAGCCAATTAACAATGTTGTGATCGTTTCAGGTAAACAGCAAAGGGACTCAGCCACACATACACACGCTCAGTCGTGTGTGACTCTTTGGTACCCCATGGGCTACACAGTCCATGGAATTCTCCAGGCCAGAACACCGGAGCCTTTCCCTTCTCCAGGGAATCTTCCCAACCCAGGGATCAAATCCAGGTCTCCCACATTGCAGGCAGATTCTTTAGCAGCTGAGCCACAAGGGAAGCCCATACATGTATCCATTCTCCCCCAAACTCTCTCCTATCCAGGCTGGCACACAACATTGAGCAGAGTTCATACAATAGGTTTTTGTTGGTTATCCATTTAAAATGTAGCAGTGTGTCCATGATCTTCCCAAAGTCCTTAACTATCTCTTCCTGCCAGCAGCCATGAGTTTGTAAGTCTGAGCCTCTTTCTGTTCTGTAAGTCAGTTCATTTGTAATGGAAGCAGCCCCTGTCAAAGGAGGACTTCGTGCAGGTGACTCTGAGAGTTAGTACCTGATGTCATGTACATATGAACACTCAGCCTCTTTGCACTAAAAATAGCTTTCACCATTTTAAAACCTACCCTGGAAGTTTGAAGTCAGTTTCAGCCTTTGGGAAATATGTTTGACTTTTGTTACAGAAGGAGTTTGAACCCGTCATTGCCCTCTGAGGAGTCATTTCCAAGGACGAAATCATAAGTAGGCTGTAGGGACCCAGCACTATCTATAATAATTGTAACATGTTCATAGCAGTGCTGTACATAAGAGAATTGCCGAATCCTCCCAGAAAGATTGAAAACCAGAGAATAACTCAGGTTCAATACCCGGGGGCCAGTTATGTGAGTTTCTATGTGCCTAATTCTAGACAATTAGGCAGTCATCAAAACCAATGCTTATTAAAGCTGTTACAACACAGAGGGTGCTTAAAATTTGATGATGAGAGGGGCCAAAACAGAACACGAAATTAAAATAAAAGCTTGTTACTTGTCGAGAGAAAAGACACTGGAAGGAGATAAGGCTAATTTATTAGGATTGTTTTATAGGATTTATAGGATTGCTAATTTGTTAGTGATTGTCAGGTAATTTTTTCTTCCATAGTTTCTTTTTCCTAAAGGCCCTTTAAAGAGTGTATTCATTTTATCTCATTAAAAAAGACCCTGATGCTGGGGAAGGCAGGAGGAGAAGGGGATGACAGAGGATGAGATTGTTGAATGGCATCACCGACCCAGTGGACCTGAATTTGAGCAATGTCCGGGAGATGGTGAAGGACAGGGAAGCCTGGCGTGCTGCAGTCCACAGGGTCACTAAGAGTCGGATAAGACTGAGCGGCTGAACAGCAACAACAGTTCATTTTATCATTAAAACAAAACAAAACTGAAAAGTCCTCCAGGATCCTCCCTGTCTTCCCAGATAGACAGGAAGAATCCAGAATCTACCCAAGGTTATCTCACAAAGGTCTACGCTGTGATTCTCTCGTCTTTCCTCCCTACCTTCCAGTGAATCAGGAGTACTTAAGAAATGCCTCTCGGGCACAGCCTTGCAAACAGAGTAGTTGGAATATTGAGCTGAGAACACCTAAAGTCTGCCCTTGAGGGGCTTAACAGCCACACTGTTATGCAGCACCTGCTAATTAACCCCTAGATTTGCCTCCTCCAGAATGCCTGCCAGGATACCCTCTTCCTATACTCTCTCAGGGCTCTACGTCCTCACCTGATTTCCCAGGTGAAGATCATGAGCTTCTTAAGGTCAAATGCTGTGTCTCTTTCTGCTGACTCCCTACTGCTGCTGCTGCTGCCGCTGCTAAGTCGCTTCAGTCGTGTCCCACTCTGTGTGACCCCATAAGACGGCAGCCCACCAGGCTCCCCTGTAATTGGCCTCAAGATAGGTGTGAGTAGGGCTTCCCAGGTGGCGCTAGTGGTAAAGAACCTGCCTGAGATGTGAGTTCGATCCCTGGGCCAGGAAGATCCCCTGGAGGAGGGCATGGCAATCCACTCCAGTATTTTTGCCTGGAGAATCCCTTGGACACAGGAGCCTGGTTGGCTATGGTCCACAGAGTCGCAAAGAGCTGGACACAACTGAAGCAACTTAGCAGCAGCGTATGTGTGCTAAATGAATGTTTCCTGTATCCTACAAATGCATGGAGATGACTTGGAGCGTACTTCACCTTCTTTGGTTTGTCATTTTAATTTTCTTAGCTGCTTGCCTCTTCCAGGCCTGGTCTAGCCTCCAGTTGCTACCTATCCAAATATGAGAAAGGTTAAGACTTCCTTTTGTTGTAAATGTGTTTATGGCCTCACACATCTGAACACTCAGTGCCTTTTCATTCATTTGCTTGAATGGATCCACCAGAAACCTCAATTAGTTTATTGTTATATGACTCTATAAAAGCAACTTTATACATGCTCAAATTTACCAATTTTGGGGATAAAAACAGTGCTTGTTTAAGTATAAAAAAGAAAAGTGGAGAATTTATAAACTGTGTAACTGTTTAGAGCAGGGGTCAGCAAACCTTTTCTGGAAAAGGCCAGATGTAAACATTTTTGGCTTTGCTGGCCATGCGGTCTCTGTCACAATCACTCAGCTCCATTGTTGCAAGAAGGCAGGCACGGACAAGACAGAGAAGAGTGGGTGTGCCGAGAAACCTTGGTGTGTGCTCGCCGAGATCTGAATTCCGCGTCATTTTCACATGTCATGAGTTCTTCTTTGGATTTCTCCCTCCCCTGCCCCCTACCAAACATTTAAAAATGAAAGAACCATTCTCAGCTCATGGGCTGTACGAAGACCAGTGGCGGGTTTACTGCATGGGCCTTGAGTTCAGCTCCAGCCTCATCAGTCACTTACGCTTATCTTTTTTTTTTTTTCCTCTTCTTAAGTTATTTATTTTTAATTGAAGGATAATTACAATATTGTATTGGTTTCTGCCATACATCAACATGGATCAGTCATAGGTATACATATGTTTCCTCCCTCTCACCTTCCACCCTGACCTTTAAAAAATATATATTTTATTTGGTTGCATCTGGTCTTCACTGTGGCATGCAAACTCTTAGTTGAGGCATGTGGGATATAGTTCCCTGATCAGGAATTGAACCTGGGCCCCCTGTACTGGGAGCTCAGAGTCTTAACCAGTGGACCACCAGGGAAGTCCCTACACTGACCTCAGGGCAATCTCTTAAACTTTCCACTGCTCACCTTCCTTGGGTGTAAAATGGGAGAAAATAAATGTGAACCTAGCCTAGGGCTGTGATGAGGATGGACTGTGATTCCGCCTGCGCACTGTAGGAGCCTATAAGCACGGGCTTGGTAGCTATTGTTCTTTTAAACTGTGAAGAATACCTGATTTAAACTGTTAACTGTACCTGATTATAAAGAATGATGATAATACTGTGATTCATGTCCTTCCCATATTTTGATATAGTGCTAAGTCCCCACATGCATCCAAATATTTGGAAGAATACCCTTTCTCTGTCTCTCTCTCTTTCTCTCCCTGCCTCTCAGGAAGACTCTTATTTCTGGCGTTTCTTTATGTTGGTCTTAGAGGCAGATGATTTTAAAAGTATATTCTTCATTTCAGGACTTCCCTGGTGGTCCAGTGGTTAAGAATCCGCCTTGCAATGCAGAGGATGTAGGTTCGATCCCTTGTCAGAGAACTAAGATCCCGTGTGCCGTGGGGCAGCTAAGCCCATGAGCCCCAGAACCACAACTCGAGAACCCGTGCACCACAAAAGATCCTGCGTGATGAAACGAAGATCCTATGTGCAGCAACTAAGATCGATGCACCCAAGCACATACATCAATTAATACTTAAAAAATAAAAGTATACTCTCCGTGTCATCGCATAGTATCACCCACGTTAGGTGCCACTCTTTTTTCTTTTGGTCTCACTCTCTCTCCATGTTCCTCTCTCCCTCATCAAGAATTCTGATCCATTGGTCTGGGGTGGGGAACAGACAGAGGTATTTGTTTTTAAAAGCTCCTCAGTGATTCTAAGTGCAGTCAGGGACCCACTGGTCTGCATTTTATTACAGTTTCTAACGTCTTGCTCCTCTCAGTGGCCTGGGGGCCAGCATCAGGGGCTAGACCTGCAGGGTCTCAGGCACCACCCTGGGCCCCCTGAACCAGAACACGCACTTGAACAAGATTCCAGGGGATTGTCAGCTCAGTTATTAATAAGTTAAGAAGCACACAGCTCTTGTGTCGTGCGTGCATGCCTCCCTTTAAGTAACGGATGTATACTTAGAAGTGGTGTCTAAGGCTCGATGCTGTAGACGGATTTGTGTTCTAGATCCGAGGTGGGGCTGGGAAAACGTCAACTGCTGAGGCACATGGGTTTTGTGCTTGTTTATTTTTTTCCTTTTTAAATCTTGGTTTCTCGTAAAGCGAAGTCCGTTTGTCGTCCTCTGTCTGGCAGAGTGCAGGGGGCGGGACTGTGCCAGGAAAAGCAATTTAGGACCCAAGAGGCCACCAGGGGCCTCTTTCCCCATGACCCCAGAGGGTGGACGTCACCGGGGCTCATGGGGCTGTCAGGGGTGGGCTGTGGGTGGCATTTCTTAATATAGTTAGTCAATAGCTGTGTTTTCTAAGTGCCACAGAGGACTAAAAGAATGTCACTTAAATGTCTGGCATGGAGGTTACTGATGACTTTGAGAGGGACATTTCCCAGGCCTTAGAAGGAGACCAGATGTCACAGAAGGGGCCATCATGGAGACAGATCCCTGTGTTCAGGCCTGGTCACTGCTTTTTCACCACTTTGGCTCTGGGCATGAGTATAATCGTGTGAGCAGAGAGCTGGCATCACCCAAGGAGACTTTGACCTTGCAGTCCTTGGAACTTGGCCTTTCTCCGGTCAAAGGAAGAGCTGAACGCTGCTGGCTTTCTTCTCTTTCCTCGGTTTATTGGCCTGTACGAAGGGCACGTTGCTGCAGCCAGCCGTGTTGCAAAACTCGATAGTATAGCCTTGTTTTTCTGGGCATTTCCTTCCTTCTTCCCACCTGAGGTCTTGAGAAGAGGCTTCCTGTCCTAGACCTCCCTGCCTCTTCCCAGGGAAACAGGGAATGGGGGGAGAGCACAGCGGAGGCGGCAGGTCGCACTCTGCCCTTACCCTGTGACCTTCGGCTAAGCATTTCGCCCATCCGAGTCCTCATTCAATATGAAAATGGGGAGAACACATCCCTTTTTGTAGGTGGCTATAGAAGTCTGTGAAGCAATGTATTGAAGAGTTTCTTTGGGGACTTCCCTGGTGGCTAAGAATCTGCCTTGCAATGCAGGGGATGAGGGTTTGACCCCTGGTTAGGGAACTAAGATCCTACATGCCGCGGAGCAACTAATGAGCTAGCAAGCCACAACTTGCCGGGCTCTGCAATGCAAGATCCCACATGCCGCAAGAAACTAAGACTTGTTGCAGCCAAATAAATATATAATTTTTTTTTGAAAGTTCTTTGAAAACCAGGCTCACGGTTTCAGTAGCTGTGCGTAGTCCAAATGATCATCTCTTGGATTGAATCATCTCTTTCCAACAAGACCTGCGATGTCAGCTTAAATCTCTTCCATGCCACTTTTCTTTTTCTGGGAATGACGGCTGACTTTAGAGTCTGATCAGTTCTGCAGTCTTCAAGGAAATCAACTCAGGCAAGATTACTTACTGGTGTTAAAACTATTAGGAAGTCCATCAGCAAGGGAATGGACAGCACAACTGTGGCATATTCATCTGCTGAAATAAGACAATCATGGGGAAAAACCCTGATACCCATAACAATGTGCGTGCATCTCACAGACAATGCTGAGCGAAAGAGCTCATACTATAAGGTGCTGATAATACGAAGTACGTCAAGATTGCCGGGAGAAGTATCAATAACCTCGGACAGAAGATATGCAGATGAAAAAAAAAAAGATATGCAGACGACACCACCCTTAGGGCAGAAAGTGAATAAGAACTAAAGAGCCTCTTGATGAAAGTGAAAGAGGAGAGTGAAAAAGGTGGCTTAAAGCTCAACATTCAGAAAACGAAGATCATGGCATCTGGTCCCATCGCTTCATGGCAAATAGATGGGGAAACAGTGGAAACAGTGGCTGACTTTATTTTTCTGGGCTCCAAAATCACTGCAGATGGTGATTGCAGCCGTGAAATTAAAAGACACTTACTCCTTGGAAGGAAAGTTTATGATCAACCTAGACGGCATATTAAAAAGCAGAGATATTACTTTGCAACAAAGGTCCATCTAGTCAATGCTATGGTTTTTCCAGTGGTCATGTATGGATGTGAGAGTTGGATAAAGAAAGCTGAGTGCAGAAGAATTGATGCTTTTGAACTGTGGTATTGGAGAAGACTCTTGAGAGTCCCTTGGACAGCAAGGAGATCCAACCAGTCCATTCTAAAGGAGATCAGTCCTGGGTGTTCATTGGAAGGACTGATGCTGAAGGTGAAACTCCAATCCTTTGGCCACCTTGTGCGAAGAGCTGACTCATTGGAAAAGACCCTGATGCTGGGAAAGATTGAGGGCAGGAGGAGAAGGGGACGACAGAGGATGAGATGTTTGGATGGCATCACCGACTCAATGGACATGGGTTTCGGTGGACTCCGGGAGTTGGTGAGGGACATGGAGGCCTGGCGTGCTGTGGTTCATGGGGTCGCAAAGAGTCGGACATGACCGAGTGACTGAACTGATACGAAGTACAGAAGGGACAAAACTTACCTGTGTGAAGAAAGTCAGAAGGGTTTTCCTTTGCTTGGGGGCTATTATCTGAGAGGGGCATGAATGGGAGCCTGCTGGGGAACTAGGAACGTCCTCAGTCTTCATTTGAGTTGTGATTATGTGAGTGGAAACATACATCAATGTCTTAGCACAGCAGGAACGTCATGCATTTTCTGATAAACATAACACTCTCTATTATGTAATTTAGTTGAAAGCTTTTAACGAGTCTTATCAAGACTTTAGATCTAACTTCTGGTTTCTGAGAAGTGTAGGGACAGATGGACGAGCTAAATGGTCCCTCGAGGAAGCAACTGGACAATTCCAGAAGGCTGGCCCTTCTGCAGGACAATCAGTGCAGTATCTTTCTCGAGGGTAGTTAGTTGAGGTCAGAAGAGCTCAAAAAACATCACGACCAATGGCCTTGGTCTGGATCCTGGTTTGGACAAACCAGTTGTAAAGGAAACTTTCAGAGGCGCATGCTGTGTGCTGGGTTTAGTTGTTCAGTCGTGTCCGACTCTTTGCGATCTCATGGATTGTAGCCCGTCAGTTTCCTCTGTCCATGGGGATTCTCCAGGCAAGAATAGTGGAGTGGGTTGCCATGACCTCCTCCAGGGGGTCTTCCCAACCCAGGGATTGAACCCAGGTCTCCTGGCTTGCAAGTGGATTCTTTACCGTCTGAGCCACCTAGGAAGCCTGCTTTACAGTATACAATTAATTAAAATATCAATATCTGTTGAAATTTTTTCTAAAAGAAAAATCTGTTAATTTTTTGATAGAGATTACAGTTTACCTTCTATGGAAATTGTAACAATTCAGCTCATATGCATAGAGGCACATCAGAGGCTCAGTCATGTCCAACTCTTTGTGACCTCATGAACATGCCAGGCCTCCCTGTCCATCACCAACTCCCGGAGTCCACCCAAACCCATGTCCACTGAGTCGGTGATGCCATCCAACCATCTCATCCTCTGTCGTCCCCTTCTCTTCCTGCCCTCAATCTTTCCCAGCATCAGGGTCTTTTCCAATGAGTCAGCTCTTCACCTCAGGTGGCCAAAGGATTGGAGTTTCAGCTTCAGCATCAGTCCTTCCAATGAACACCCAGGACTGATCTCCTTTAGAATGGACTGGTTGGATCTCCTTGCAGTCCAAGAGACACTCAAGAGTCTTCTCCAACACCACAGTTCAAAAACATCAATTCTTTGGTGCTCAGCTTTCTTTATAGTCCAACTCTCACATCCATACATGACTACTGGAAAAACCATAGCCTTATGGCACCCCACTCCAGCACTCTTGCCTGGAAAATCCCATGGACGGAGGAGCCTGGTAGGCTGTAGTCCATGGGGTCGCTAAGAGTCAAACACGACTGAGCTACTTCACTTTCACTTTTCACTTTCATGCATTGGAGAAGGAAATGGCAACCCACTCCAGTGCTCTTGCCTGGAGAATCCCAGGGATGGGGGAGCCTGGTGGGCTGCCGTCTGTGGGGTCGCACAGAGTCGGACACGACTGAAGTGACTTAGTAGTGACTAGATGGACCTTTGTTGGCAAAGTAATGTCTCTGCTTCTTAATATGCTGTCTAGATATGGATCAAGTTTTTGATGTCCTTAAGGAATTTTTTTTCCTGGTTTTGTTTTTCATGTTTTAAAGTATGATAATGCTAATTTGGTTCTATTGGAAAATGTTATTTTCAAAAGATTTTTGTTTTGTTCAGTCACTTAGTCATGTGACTCTTTACCACCCCATGGGACTGTAGCACACCAGGCTTCCCTGTCCTTCACTATGTCTTGGAGTTTGCTCCAACTCATGTTCATTGAGTCATTGATGCCATCCAAGCATCTTATCCTATGTAATCCCCTTCTCCTCCTGCTCTCAATCTTTCCCAGGATCAGATCTTTTCCAATGAGCAGGATGTTCACATCAGGTGGCCAAAGTATTGGGGCTTCAGCTTCAGTCCTTCCAATGAATATTCAGGGTTGATTTCCTTTAGGATGGACTGGTTTGATTTCCTTGCTGTCCAAGGGACTCTTAAGAATCTTCTCCAGCACCATAGTTCTAAAGATGTTTACTGGCAAAAAATTAGGATTCATTTTCAGGTTGGTGAAGGCAAGTCAACCTATAGGACCGCCTTGGAAATTTCCCTTTCTGTAAATAAACCTTTCAACAAGGAAATGGACGTTTACTGGACTTCTGTTTACGCCAGCACTTTATGCATTTTCTCATTTCATAATAGCCATGTGTTTTTCCTTTTTATAATTAGGTTTAGTGGAAAAGTAATATAAATTATTAAAAAAGCAACATAAATTTGATGAAAAATATTTTAATCACTTAACAAATAGGCAATGAAACATGATTCCCCTCCCTGCAGGAAACTCTTCTTCCCAGTTCCTCTTCCAAAAGGCAGCAACTATTATTGGTTTCTTGTGTATCTTTTCAGAAACGAAGCTTTCTTTGTTCACACAAATATCTCTCTGAATTGTGGTTCCTATATCAGTGATATATTATACTTGGGTTCTTTGACTCAATATACCTGAGACTCTTACATATTTGCTCTTATGAAGGCCACTGATGGTCTCCCTGTGGTCAGATCCAACGCCACCTGTCAGTCCCTCCCTTACCCCACGACTTCCAGGGCTGGTACTCTCCTGGGTTTCCTCCTACCTCCTCACCTCTTTTGCTGGCTCCTTCACGCCTCCCTGACCTCCGAACATCATACTACTGGCCGCATCCTTGAACTTTTCTCTGCCTACACTCACACCCTGGATGATCTCATCCGGGCTTGATATCACCCCTATACTGACAACTCCCGATTTTATATCTCTAGCCCGAGTCATGCCCTGAACCCCAGGTTTCTTATCAGATTGCCTGCTTGAATCACCATCAGATGTTTGACCAATGACTCAAATGGAAACTGTCCAAAATGGAACTCCTGACCTAAGCCCCTACCTCGTCACCTCCTGCCATCTTCCCCATTTCAACTCCATTTTTTTTCCAGTTGTTCAGACCCCAAACCTCAGACATCCATGAGCTCTTTCTTGCTCTCAAATCTCATATCCCACCTAATAGAAAATCCCATTGACTCTTCCTTCAAACAATATCTGACCAATTCTCACCATCTTCACTGCTACCTGGGTCTGAGCCACCATCAGTCATTACCTAGATTATTGCAATAGAACCCTAACTGGTCCTTCTGTCCTCTAGCCTTGCCCCCCTGCCCAGTCTCTCCTCCATACAGCAGCAGAATAGTCCTGGTTAAGCAAATGAGATCCTGTATTCCTCCGAGGAATCCTGTCTCTCTTACAGTGAAAGGCGACGTCTTTGCAGTAGTCCAGGAGCCCCATGTGATCTCTTGGTGGACTTGCCACCTGTTCCTCCTCGCTGCTGCTTCTGCTCCAGCCTGCCTCGCCTCCTGACTGCCCCTTGTCAACACCTTGTCTTAGACTATTTGCCGTTCCTCTGCTTGCGAGCTCTTACCTCAGATATTTGCATGGATTTACTTGCTCACCTTTGTCACATTTTTGCTAAATGTGACCTTCCAGTGGGATTTACTGACTAATGGATTAAGATGGTGATCTGCCATTTCCCATCTTTCTTGCATGCTTTATTATTAATTTTTTGTAGCATGCATCACTTACTAACATAGTAGGTCATTTATAAGAATATAAGCTCCACAAGGACAGGCGGGAGTCGGGGGGAGGCATCCATCTGCCTCCCACTCTTGCCCTGTTTTCATCATTGCAGTATCCCTAATGCCTAGAATAGTTCCCCACACATAGTAGATGCTTAATGAATATTTACTGATTGAATGATGGAACAGATATCATTCTATTTGATTGCTTAAATGGCCACAAGAGTCCACTATATGGATGATGTAATGACAGCACAGTGGTGGCTAATACTCACAAGGCATGTCTGATAAGGTCCTTTATGAATTCAGACTCATTTATACTTCTCACCAACCTTGTGAGCTAGGTTTGATAATCACTTCCACTTGATAGATGATGAAACTGAGGTTTAGACAGTTTTATCGTCTCTTCCCCCAGTCCCACATGATGGGATAATACGTGATGATGCCATTCTGGCTGTCTTGAATAGCACATTTAATTTCTGTGCCAGACTGTTGCAGAATGGGTTTACTTAACCAGTTTCCTACAAATGGACACCATCTTTTGGTTCTCAGAGAGGCAAGCAAAGCTCAGAGAGGTTAAGAAGCTTGCACAAGGTCATACAGCTAGAATTTAAGTCCATCAGTTGAATCCTGGGTTGGAACTCTCAATCACTACACTGTCTCACCTCCCAAAGTCACCCTCTCCCTGAGGAAAAGGATTGGGGTTAGGAGGGCAGTCCTACAGCATATTCAATAGCAAAGATATCACTTTGTCGACAAAAGTCTGTATAGTCAAAGTTATGTTTTTTCTAGGAGTCATGTACGGTTGTGAGAGATGGACCATTAAGAAGGCTGGGCGCTAGAGAGTTGATGCTTTCGAACTGTGGTTCGAAGACTCTTGAGAGTCCCTTGGACAGCAAGGAGATTCAACCAGTTAATTCTAAAGGAAATCGACCCTGAATATTCATTGGAAGGACTGAAGCTGAAACTCCAATACTTTGGCCACCTGATGTGAAGAGCTGACTCACTGGAAGAGACCCTGATGCTGGGAAAGATTGAGGGCAAGAGGAGAAGGGGGCAACAGAGGATGAGATGGTTGGATGGCATCACTGACTCAGTGGACATCAGTTGGAGCAAACTCAGGGAGATAGTGAAGGACAGGGGAGCCTGGCGTGCTGCCATCCATGCGGTCTCAAAGAGTCGGATGTAATGGAACGACTGAACAGCAACAAGGGCGGTGGCCAGCTTCTGCCTCTTGGCAGTCTTCTCCCCAAGGCAGTCTCCTGCAGTTCCTCTCCCAGCTCTGAAGTCCTCTCCCTGATGGCCCTAGGCCATGAACACACATTTAATCTCTCTTATTGGCTTGTCTGCCTCCCAAAGGGAAAGTAGATGATTCTAGGCCTCCATTCTGGAGTGGGACACCTCAGAGAGGTCAGGGACCCTCTGGAGGGCCTTACCTGACGTTCATCTAGTCACTTTTATTGAGCACATCTGCGTAGGGCACTGCTGGAGGCACTTTGGCTTCCTTTAGAATCCAGAAAGCACCAGCCAGTATTACCTACTGCTGTGTTACGGGAACAATGGTGAGCAGAGAAAAACACAGTCCCTGCCCTCAAGGGGCTCACATTAGTCAAGCACTCCACTCAAAGGGCTGAAAAGGCGATGGCACCCCACTCCAGTACTCTTGCCTGGAAAATCCCATGGACGGAGGAGCCTGGTAGGCTGCAATCCATGGGGTCACTCGGAGTCGGACACAACTGAACACCTTCACTTTCACTTTTCACTTTCATGCATTGGAGAAGGAAATGGCAACCCACTCCACTGTTTTGCCTGGAGAATCCCAGGGACGGGGGAGCCTGGTGGGCAGCCGTCTATGGGGTCGCACAGAGTCGGACATGACTGAAGCGACTTAGCAGCAGCAGCAGCAGCAGCAGCCACTCAAAGGGGCAGCTGGATGGCTGAGATGCTAGGAAGGGACACCTGCGCTGAAAGCTGCTGGGTGAGTTAATAAGCAAAGAGAGGGAAGAACACTGCAGAAAAAATGACTGCATGTCTAAAGGCTCCAGGGACTGCAGGGACCACAAGAGGCCAGGGTGGGAGGGGAAGGGTGAGAGGAAGGCGGTGGGAGATGAGGGTGGGAGGTCTTGACCATCTCAAGGAGTTGTGATTTTATCCCAAGCACAGTGGGAAGTCAGCTGGATGGGTTAGGGGGAGGGCAGTTAGGAGCCTGATTGGACTGATCAAATCTGACTTGCAGTCTGAAGTCTCTCCTGGCTGAGGTGCAGTGAACAGACTGGCCGAACTGAGGGGACAGACACGTGGGCAAGGGTTTGGGGGAAGGGTTGACGGGCTCCATGGCACTGAAAGAAAGGAGCAAGGAGTGAATCTGAGGAATATTTGGTCTGAGGTCTTGCCCCTCCCTTGGGTCAGCCATACTCAAAGTCTGGTTGATTGAGCAGAGGTGGGGACAGCAGAAAGGCCCGCTGCCTTGGTCAAGGTGGGACAGCTCTGAAGGATGGTTCCAACCCTGGAGCTCCCTGGGGGATGACCAAGATCTTAAAACAGAGGTATAAATGCATAATTTCCCATTCTCGTGGAGAGGAGGTTTGAGGCCAGGATCTGCCCAGGGTTCC